>NC_071262.1:2342801-2615301 GCF_023375685.1 Ictalurus furcatus
ACAGGGATCTTGCAAATTCGTAAATCCAAGGATCTTAAGGAATCGTTGGACCTGGCTTCCTTTCAGAATCCAGTCAGAGAGAAACAGGAACTGAACCGGGCATCAAAAAGTACAGGCATCTGGAGGATTCTCAACCACCGGAGAATTGCCTCTGACTATGAGAGACGACCTCACTCCATGATACTTCCTGGGGAAGCATCTGCCTCCAAGCTGTCGTTTGCTGACAAAGTAAGGGGTTTCAAAAAGTTGAAGTCCCCTTCTGTCTTCAGAGGCAAATCTGGCAAGCTTGCCAGTGCCAAGTTCCAAAGTGCACTTAAAGCAGACACAAATGAAGACAGCAGGAACTCTCCTGTTTTGTTACACTCCCAGAGGAACCTACTCAGGAATAAAGGCAAGAGGCACTCATATGCAGGTTACACTACTGAGTTTGATTGCTCTTTTGAGGATATAGACTTTACTACTACAATTGAGAATGATCACCAGTTACCTAAAAACTCAGTTAGGCAACAAAACTGTTTTAAGGCTCACACGTGCCCAAAGAAAGTTCACTCGAGCTGCAACAACTCATGTGCGACAGGACATGAAGAAGACTATGTGAAAGATAGCCCCGGTATACCTCTAGCAGGAAGACGGTCAAAAGGAGGTGATGTTTGGAATTACTTGAAAAGAATTTCCTTTATAGGAAAGGGAAGTTCAACTTTGTTGGAGAAGAGCTTTGACTCCATGTACACACTGGACAAGACAATCGACTCGGACTATGGCTCTGTTGACATAGAATGCATTAAAGACTCCATCCCTGTACCTAAACAGACAGGTCCAGAAGTCAAAAACAGCCACTTTAGGGGGATCTTTAGGTTCTTTAACAGCATGGCTGAGACGGCTCGAAAATGGAGGAGCTCATCTAGACCCTTCTCATCTCCTGAAGGTGAATGCCCCAGTATTGGCTCAGCAAGAACACAGCAGATTCCAGAATTTCTTCCGACTGGAGCTAATACACTAAGGAGTGAAGATGAGGCGTACACTAAGCCTGCCTTCACCCCCGACATATGTGAGGTGATCTCACCTGCTGAAGTTTTAAACAGGTCCCCACACGTGGTGCCGAAATCCTGGAAAGCATGGCCAGACTCATCGAGCACTAATGGATTCTCCGAGGGGACAGAATCCCAACACACGTCCACTCACACCTCTCTGGCCACCATCGAGAACCACCAGAGAAGCGACGGGCCAGAAGGAAGTTCTCTGTCTGAACCTGAGCTTCAGTTTGACCTACATGAACAAAGCGAATCTGAGTCGTCTGGCATCTCAGATAAAACCAAAGAACAGACCAATTGTAAAAAAAGCGGTATTTGCAGTGATATCATTCCAGACTGTCCAGAGGAAATATTTAAGGTGAGACATGCTGTGGAACGCCTATTCGGGATTTTGTTTTTAGTCTCTGGTTGCTTTGTTTTACTCTTTAAATCTTAAACGTTGGCAAGACTGTGATGTTCTACTAAAATCATCTCCATCATTAATCATTCATTATATCATGTTGCAACTGTGTGCTTTTCATCCCACGACTAACCAGTTCAAATTTGCACAACAGTTCAGTTTCTTTTTTTTTTTTTTTCCCTGAAAATAACCTGAATATTTTTGATTAAGAAGGAAAGATAGCATTTTTTTTTTTTTTGCTCACAGAAAACAATAGCCAAGAAGCACCATTTTACCTCCCTAAGTAGATCAAGCTATCCATCAGGGATATATTCTATCTGCTATCTGTTTATCAAATACCTTGTACAGTTGAATTACCTTGCCAGTTCTCAAGAAGCAAACAAAGTTGCCTGAATGGTACCTTTTGGATTTTTCTCTCTCACAACCTTATATTCCTGAAACTAGGTCTCGACAGGTGGCTGTTGTGTGAGTGAGGGAAGTCCAGGAAGCTTCAGAACCTGTAGAACAATGAGATTGTCCCTTATGAAAAAGCTTTGGCACTGGCCTGCTTCAGACTATGCGATCAGGCCAAGCTTTCAATGTCCCATCATAAAGGAAGGGGTTATACCGTCTGGATTGGAGGAGCACTGGACACCAGTGCTTCGTCCACCAGTCCCAAGGATACCTAAACGTCTCAGAAGACCCTGCTCTGTCATAAAGGGGTATGCACCCATCCAGCCTGACAGAATGCCAACACAGCGAGTAAGCCATAGATTTATTCATCTAGTGCGTTTGTCTATAAAGGTTTCTAGTCTTTTGAACACTTTATTAGGAGAAAGAGATTCTTTATTAGATTTTTTTTTAATGAGAAAATACTCTCCAAATTTATTCAAGGCTAATCGTCATGGATTAGCGCTTGGATTGGTTGATTAATGAGCCATTTACTCCTAAGTATAAGCTTATGTAATCATTTACAAGAGTTCTTCTCTTGTTGGTAGAGTAAACTAATTAGACTAACACAGTGAAATGGTCCAATTTATATATAGACGTAGGAGAGTAACGTAGTGTGTACTGTTGGATTTGCAAAGCAATACCGATGGACAAACAAACAAAAAAACGCACATCGAGTACCCTAGAGAAGTGTTGTTTTTAAGGCTGCATGCACTTTCCTACATGGGAAGTTCCACATTCCTGTTCCCGTGCACTTCTCTTCTTTTTTTTTGCCATTCGTATTCAGATACTGAGAAAAATGCTGACCGATAAAATGCTCTCGTGAATACAAAAAAACACAAGAGCGCTCTTTCCATCGCAAAGAAAACGTATGCGCAAAATTAAGCTCCGTTAATAAAGTATTACCGGATGCTGCTTTTTTATTCCTGCGTGCTTCTGCTGAACATTCCACCATTCCATCTTCCTTTACGTCACAAGCTAATTTTTCACTCCGCCACTTCACCTGAAAATGACTCCGAAATGCAGGGTGCTTTCTCATATTTTAGTCTGTTTGCTGATTCTGGACCAAACTGTAAACTTCCACCCATCGCACATGTCATGTTTGATTTACTCCCAGCCGTTGTGTGGAATCAGAGGTGTGTATCACATGGAAGTAGAGACACACGCAGTGTCAGACTGGCTGTTCTGGTTCATACCTGCCGAACCAGACTGTCTCAAAAGCCTTAACACATCAGGGTCGGATTCAAACGGACTGCATATGTGAAAGCACCCTTAAAGAATTCACCAGGTTTATAGAGATAGCAGAGCTGAAGAGCTTGATATTCATGACACCAGGTGGTTAGCATCTAATATGATCTAGTGAATTTCAGACCCTTTCTCGCCCTCCTGGAATGTCGCCTCAAGACCCTCCTTTTAAAGTGGTCCTGCATAGGTGCCACTCGCTTCCTCTTCCACAGAATGCCATGTCGGGATCGATGGTAGCCAGCTTGCTGCTAGAACAATCAGGTATAGTGTTACACCTGATACCAGCTGTGATACAGACATGTCAGGACACAGAAAAATATATACCGTATACTAAATACTAGATATTTCTTTCAAACATTCTTCACTAGTACACTACACTAGCAGTAACAGCACTGAATACAATCACACTCAGGTCTTCTTTTGTAACCGCTCCTCTCCTTGGGCTGAATTTATGAAGCTAGATTCAAAAATATCCGTCCATAAATCAAGCATTTTACACCAGAAATTTGCCGTTCCATCATGAAAATTCCATCGTGTCAGGAAGAAATCATCCGTATCATACTCGTGCTCCTGAGTATGTGTAAATTTATGCATAAGAAGATCGACGTCAAATCATATAAATTGCACGGATAACTGCAATTATACATACGGATTATAGTGTCGTGTTTACATGGCTTATTTATTTAGACACCCTTATCCAGATCAGCTTATAGAACGGCTTCGGAGCTGCGATTAAGACACTAAACTAGTGATCAGAAGGACGTTAGTTGGGCCCTTGGCAAGGCCTGAATTGTAAAATGCTTGGGATTAATTGAAACATTTGTCAAATAACGACAGTTTTAGTAAATGTACTACAGAGTATAATAACGCACAAGTCTGTATTAATACTGGATTAAAGTATTCATCTCTTCAACAGAGTCTCTTCGACAATCGGCCACTGTCCAGAACAGCAACGGCGGCACGAGTCAGAGAAAATTGCTCAGACCTCGTTCTGGACCTCTGCAAGTGAATATGGTGAGTAATGCATCATGGGAAATTATATATATATATATACATATATATATATATATATATATACTGTATTGAGGAGGGATTTAATCCCCTGCTATACGTTTCAGCCCCCTAACCCCAAAATTAACCCCAGTGAATCTTTCTCTCACTGAATGAAATTACATTTACTTGTGTAATTCTTCTAAAATGTATGAAAAGGGCAAAAGTGGTTGTGCAGCAGTAAATAATCTCCAAACTGTCCTCAGTTTTTGGACTCTTCTTTGTTTTTGCAAATGCTTGGTTTAAACTGAACCATAGGGTCTAGTGCAAATTTTTCCAGAATCTTTCTGGAACGTTCTTGCAACATGCTTCCGCACAGTCTCTCTGTGTTTGCTGATGGTTGATGTTTCTATGACGTTTACGTGGATTATTGCGCTGGTTATATGGGAAACCCTTGTCTGACTGGCTAAATATAACATGGTAGCTGTACTCATTTGAAGTTTTTTTTTTTTTTTTTTTTTTTTCAGTGGATGTTCTCCAAATTTAAAGAAAGGATTATCTGATAATGTAGGAGTCTTTTTTTTTTTTTTTTTTTTTTTAAATGCTACAGTCCCCTCTGAAAGTATTGGAACAGCCAGGCCAATTCTATTGTTTTTGCTATATATTGAAAACAAACGATGAATATGAGACGACCGATCAGAGTTTCATCTTCTATGTCTGGATATTTACATCTAGATGTGGGGAAAAAGAACAATATGTTAAGCTTTTCACGGACTTAACGACAAATCGCCAGTCAGAAAATTCAAAAGAATGCAAAGGTAAAATCATGACAATGACTACGTTTACACGGACAGCAGTAATCTAATTATTGACCTTATACCGAGTAAGACAATATTCTGATTAAGGTGTTTACATGAGTCGCTTTTAGAAGATTCCTTTCATGTTCCCGTTTTACACGTTATAGAACATAGATCGATTAACAGCGCACGTCATTACATCACCGCGCCACGCCGTCCGACGTCCCTCCGGAATTTCACGTATCGACATACAGTTGGTCTTCGTTATGGTACCGTATACAGTTTTGGGTGTTTTTATTAAAAAATGTACGAACGCTTCGAGTGCGGTTAATTATTTGTCGTGCCGTACGTGCAAATAGACGACTGCTTGAAGCCGTGGGCTGCGTCCCAAACCGCGTACTTACCGTCTATATAGTAGCCGAGATACATGTATCTCACCTACTATAGGCCTATAGTAGGTAAGTACGCGGTTTGGGACGCAGCCGTGTTCTCTTGTTTGCCGTCAGACAGTTGAGCGCTGCTGTGTGTGATCGTGTCCTGTCGCAAAATGCGACGAAAATAAATATAAATATATAAATATAAATAAATATAAAAAGCTGTCCGCACGTTTTCCCACAAAGCTTAAACATTTAAAGAAATCGACGGGAAGCGCTATCCCATACTAAGTGACTTGATCTATTTGTTTACTTCATGCTAATTTCCTGACCAATGATTTGTTGTTAAGACTATTAAGGACTTAAAGGGATGGTTCACAAAAAAATGAAAATTCTGTCATCAGTTACTCACCCTCATGTCCTTCTAAACCCATAAGTTCATCTTTCGGAACACAAACGAAGACATTTTAATGAAACCTGGGAGATTTCTGTCCCTTCATTTACAGTCCAAGTAACCAAAACTTTCAAGCTCCAAAAAGTTCATAAATGCATAGACGCATGCGTGTTGTGTCGTGTTGATGCGAGAGCGGACTATGTGACTCGGTTTGTGTACAGCGTCCCTCGGCGCTTCCGGGTCCCGTTGGATCGCGAGAGCGGATGTCTGAGAGCCAAGCGCTAACGTCTTCTTTCTTTTACATAGCCACGATCGTCTCATATTACTGTGATTGACAGAGGACAGGGTAATACTGTACCTCCCATACAGCGCGCACGTGCACTTTTGCTCCCTTGTACTCCTGGCCATGGATGGCTGTAGCACTGTAAGTCTTCAAACTCACGATCTCCTCATCTGTGCTTGAACTAATAATCTTTATTTCTTTTCCAGCATCAGTAAAGTCACGATACAGGCAGGATTACTTTGATCTTTATTAAGACGATATTCTCACCTGTCTGATTTCTTTAGAATTCGTCTGTATGTGCCTTCAGAAAGTGTGGAAGTAGAAATTGTGTCTGTGCATGCTTGCAAGTTGTGGCTTGAGGCCAGGTTGAGTCTTAATGATAAACAGTGAAGGTAAGTGGCTTTTTATTAGTCACATAATGTGCTACATCATGTGCACTGCAGCAGAGATATATAGCGGTCAAGGTTTTCGTTGTTAACGAAAGCTATGACGAAAACGAGAACTGTTTCAGATTTCACATTTTAAGTCTTGGGTTATCTAAGAACAAGCGGTTGAACGGAGTGGATCCTGTCAATGTTGCCAAATTATAACTGACCAGTAGATGGCAGAGTAATGTGTATTAGCAGTAACTCCTTGGCAGAGCAGCGATTTAGTAGCAGTGGAGCGCAGGGGTGTAGTTTCTGGTGCTGGGGGGTGGTAACCCCCTAATAATCAGAACTTGCAATTACAATGATAAATATTGGGAAGCATACCCATTCACACTTCAGTTCAATGTTAATAGGATAATCTGGACATTCTCGCTGTGGTTGCTGGGACTACGGTGGCTAAAATGGTCTTGGGACTGCAATTACCACATACAGTTCTGCACCTTTGCTGAACAGTGGACTAGTTCAACAAACAGACTTCATGTATAAACCGTAATGAACTTTCTTTTACTTTCACACTATCTGTTGTTACCCAGATGAGGACGGGTTCCCTTCTGAGTCTGGTTCCTCTCAAGGTGTCTTAGTCATATGATCTTAGGGAGTTTTTCCCTCACCACCGTCACCACCGGCTCGCTCAATAGGGATAAATTCACACGCTTAAAATCCCTATCGCTAAACTAAAAGTAATGATTTTCAAAAGATAATAAATGGAATCAAAACTATTTATGCATCTGAAACAAAACTGAAATTGAAAACCAAAATACAAAAACGAAATAAAAACAAAAACTAGCGATCTTTTTTTTAAAACTATAATAACCCTGATAGGGGTCAGTGTCATCAAGTCCATCCATCTTCTATAGCGCTTATCCTTTAGGGTCGCGGGGAACCTGGAGCCTAAACCAGGGAGCATCGGGTACAAGGCGGGGTACTCCCTGGACAGGCTGCCAATCCATCGCAGGGCACAATCAAACACACACTCATACACTACGGACACTTTGGACACGCCAATCAGCCTACCATGCATGTCTTTGGACTGTGGGAGGAAACCGGAGTACCCAGAGGAAACCCCCGCAGCACGGGGAGAACATCCAAACTCCGCACACGCAGGGCAGCGGCGGGAATCGACCCCCCGACCCTGTCGGTGTGAGGCGAACGTGCTAACCACGTGCGCCCCAGGGTCACAATTCTACCAAAATTTTTCACAACTATGTGACGGAGTACTAAAACATTCATCTAACTAGCATGAATGCTGCTGCATTTGCTAATATTAACTTTGTCTCTGTGTCAAAATAGTTGCAAAGCCTCTCCACACTTCTCAATGCTGAAAGAATGAGAATCACAGAAGAATAAGGATTAGCTATCAGCTCGTACCTATTAGCCTTCCAGTCATTACAGAGGTCAGACAGATGTTACAGGCATATTGTATCGTATTACACTGTGCCATGTTTTTAAGTACCTCTCCAGGCTCGACTAAACGACCTCCGTGTATATTTGACATATTTTACACTCCTGTCTTCGTTGCATACAAATACCTTTCTGAACACCACTGAGAGCATCACTAAGTTTGAAGCATGTGGGACGTTGTGAGATGGCGAGTGAACTGAGAATGACTTTAGGGGAAATGAACACTTTTTAATGCGGTTAAATAGGAAATGTTCTGCTGATTTAACAGCTCTTCAGATGACAGTCACGGAAACCTATGTGCATCATTTCTTAATGATCTTTACATTAGCATTAGAAAACTGCAAGGAAGGTTGAAGCATCTTGATTTGATCTTGCTTGGTGGCTTGCGGTAAAACTTTAGCTACTTTATCATTTATAACAAACTGTTATTTTTCTTTATAACTCAATAACCCTGTTCACACCGGGACCACGTAAACCTAACGATGTCAGTATGCTAAAACCCTCGCAGCTGAATTATACGAGACACAACATGATCTTTTATCGACGACAAGAAAGGCTGATCTTGATATTCCAGAATGAAAATAAATAAATAAATAAATAAAATGGCAACTATTATAAGAATGGTGACGGCGCAGTGCACGCTCGTTTGTGATAATTTTAGTTCTTCCTCGCTCGGTGGCTGACTCCTTTTAGCAGGATGCAGGAAGCGAGCATGGATCACAAAAGGACAGAGCCTGAACAAAACATGCAGTCTCTACAGACAGGAAGTGGGTGGGGTGGAGGTTCCCTGCCATTAGCAAATAATGTAGCACAAATAGGGATTTGCTAATAGGAAGCAACATTTTTAGAATAATTTCATATGAGAGACCTCAGGAGTAATTAACGATTCGTGGGGCAGTGGTGACGTGGCGGTTAAGACTCTGGGTGACTGCTCGGAAGGTCGGGGGTTCAAGCCCGAGCACTGCCAAGCTACCACCGTTAACCCTCTCTGCTCCAGGGGCGCTGTATCTTGGCTGACCCTGCGCTCTGACCCCAGCTTCCTGATATGCTGGGGTATGCGAAGAAAAGAATTTCACTGTGCTGTAACGTATACGTGACCAGTAAAGACGTGTTATCGTTATAGATCCTAAATAGGTCAAGAAATGTACAGGCAGGCAGCTTGCCTATTTTTTAATCAAAAGAATGACCACTAATACTCATTACCGAATGAGTACCCTAGAGTCGCCCCCCCCAGTCTATCTTCAAGCTTCAGCTGATTTTATTTGTCAGGAGACAAATGTGTATGTTTCAGGAGAAGGATTCACTGACTCTCTGTGAGGGATACTTACCTTTACACCAGTGATTGTTTTTTGGTACTGGTTTCCATTTACGTTCTAGAAATTTCTCCATATATTACTGGCTTTGTGACAAACTCATCCTCAAATGTGTATTCATGAAACGTATTTTAATCCCACCGGTCTTTTCAAGTTTAGAAATTCAAATGTGACCTTTGGTGTGCAAATGTCAAGAGGGAGCCAAGGCAGCAGTAGTGGAACATTGTCAGGACACTTGGGTCTCTTCGTCGGGTTCTGAAGAGAGAGAGAGAAACAGATCAGACTTTTCACGGAAATACAACACGCTCACCACCTCTCTGTGTCCGCCGCACCCTTTTATAGTCTCCGGAAGAGCTGATGCTGTCATCGTTATGTAAATTTGTGAATTAATCTGATTAGGATTTTTTTTTTTTTGCAAAACAATCGTTATTGAAGAAAAATTTTACTATATATATATATATATATGTATATATACCATCTGGATGGCAAAGACAGTTCTAGTAGTACATCAAAAGTAATTGGAATAAAAAAATAACTATTGACCATGCCAAAAGAGTTTTGAGTGAGAAAAAGAAGGGTTCAGTACTGGCAGAGGGATACAGTGAGCACTGGGTTGTTTCCATCCTTAAAATTTCAAAGATGGCGGTTCATAAGAACAGGGTCAAGCAGCAGACAATGGGGACAACGAAGCTACAGACCGGCAGAGGGCGAAAACGACTCTCCACTGATCGGGATGACTGCCAACTCATTCGAATGTCACTCAATAACCATAGGATAACATCATGTGGTCTACAAAAAGAATGGCAAACGGTAGCTGGGTTGAATTGCACGGCGAGGACGGTTTGAAACAGGCTCATAGGGGCAGGGTTGAAGTCATGCTAAGCTAGAAAAAACCCCTTCATCAATGAGAAGCAAAGAAGAGCCAGGCTGAGGTTTGCAAAAGACCATAAGGATTGGACCGTAGAGGACTGGAGTAAGATCATCTTCTCTGATGAGTCCAGTTTTCTGCTTCGCCCAACACCTGGTCATCTAATGGTTAGACGGAGACCTGGAGAGGCCGACAAGCGACGGTGTCTCGCACCCACTGTGACATTTGGTGGAGAATCTGCGATGATCTGGGGGTGCTTTAGCAAGGCTGGAATCGGGTAGATTTGTCTTTGGATTTGGAAGGATGCATGAATCACGTCACATACAAGGTTGTACTGGAAGAAAACTTGCTTCCTTCTGCTCTAACAATGTTCCCCAACTCTGAGGAGTGGTTTTTCCAGCAGGACAATGCTCCATGCCACACAGCCAGGTCAATCAAGGTGTGGATGAAGGACCGCCAGATCAAGACCCTGTCATGGCCGGCCCAATCTCCAGACGTGAACCCCACTGAAAACCTCTGGAATGTGATCAAGAGGAAGATGGATGGCCACAAGCCATCAAAACAAAGCCGAGCTGCTTATTTTTCGCCCAACATCAATGTGAAAGACTGGTGGAGAGCATGCCAAGACGCATGAAAGCTGTGATTGAAGATCAGGGTTATTCCACCTGATACTGATTTACGAACAGTCAAAACATTAGTATTGTCTTATTTAAAGGGTCATGAAACCTCCTTCTCTCAGATCAAGTCTACCTCTGAAGGTTTTTGAAAAATGCAGCTTAAATGGGCGTGGATGGCTGTGCGAAGAAGGGAGGAGGAGTGGGCGTGGCAGGGAAAGGCAGGGGAGGAAGACGGGGGGCGAGCCTTCAGAACACTCACAATAAAGATGAATACTGACAAAAAGCTTTCAGATGAGGCAGAGGACTTCTCTCCTCCTGAATCCCCAGGGCTAAATGGAGACACAATAGACAGCAGTGCAGGTCCTCTGCCCTATCTGTTTGAACCATTAGCCCCTGGCATGACTATGAAGGAAAACATACTAAAACCGGAGGCAGTGTGGATGGGAGGAGTGTCGGAATGGTAGCTAGCTTATAAGCTCGAGATTTTCACGAATAAAAGGCGAAGGCTCTTCCCTTCAACGCGGACTCTCGTTGCATAGTTTTGCACGCGACGGCCTGCGGAGCTTTAAGCGGTTTAATTAGCTCAAAAGGCAAGTAAAACGGTCATGGTTAAAATTAGTCACACACCTCATTTGAAGTGATGGAAAAGTCCTCGGGACTTTGTTTAGATCATCGTTTAGACGCAAACCGCTTTCACGTGCAAGTCCGAAGTCCACCTTTCTCCAATTCTCGTAGCTCTCCCGAGAAAACACACTCGGACTCTTACACCGCCGAAACAAACACTCGCGACCCGTTTGAACGCCTCTCTCATCGACTACGATCTGTAAAAAAACGCGTCACGTGCCGTCACGAACAATTAAGAGACAGCGTCTACTCATAGCATAAGACCACGCGGGCTCACGGATAATCACGAGACACCGCCGCGTCACCGATGTACTCTCGTACAAAGCCACGACGAGATTTTAAACCCGGGAGACGAAAATAGCGGAAAAGAGCTCAAAATGAACCAGTTTTCTCCTGCAATTAAAAAACGAACGGATGCTAAGATCGTCTTTTACCACGTGTGATACGCGAACACCTCTGTTAAAACCTCAGGAAATGTAGTTTAGTGTTTCATCACGCTTTAAAAATAAATATTTACTTTATGCATTATTTTTCTTTGTATTATTTTTTTCCCCCTGCAAATAAATGCTCTAAATGACGACATTTTTATTTGGAATTTGGGAGAAATGTTCTCAATAGTTTATAGACAAAAAAAAAAAAAAAAAAAACCAACCCCAAAAATGTTCATGTTACCCAAACACATACCTATAAATAGTGAAACCAGAGAAACTGGTTATTTTTCAGTGGTCTCTTAATATTTTTCCATACATATATAAATAAATAAATAAATAAATGTGCATCTTTGTGTCACAGGACACAAATACAGCCTCTAATACACTGTATACTTGTGCATCAATGATCAGCTGCCTTATCCCTTCAGGATTACTATGGGCGTGCTGAAGGAATCGGCTTCTCACTGCTGGACCTCTTCTCCTGCCAGATGTGCGTGTTTATAATTTTATCATGCACAGTCTCTGGGTTTCCTCGCGCTATCGCTTCACACTGAGGAAGCGCAGCGGTTTTGGATCTCGTTCAGATTAATGCCCATTTTAAAGGAGACAGCTATCGCCGGTGCGACACACACTAACGAGGATGATGACGGTGAGGATGTCTCTTATGCTCCCCGCCTTTGCGTTCAGGCCGCGGCTTATTTTATTGCTGATTTCTCTGCTGCGCGAGCGCGGTGGTGTAGCCCGTGCATGGACCTGTATGCATTCATCTGTCTCTTTGAATAATCTCGCCTATCCTCGTGCATTGCATCGTGACCTTGGAGACGTGTTCTTCATGTCGGTCCTGTCCCTAGACCTACCAGGCGATTACCACTTCAGCATCACCAGAAAAACCTGAAGGACGCTGGTACATCTATGATGCACCTACCTGGCCCTTTGGTTGGTGTTTTGTCGTCGTTGTTGTCCTCTGATCATAGCTGTATTGTGTTTTTTTGAGCTTCTTTGCACCTGTCGGGGGTATGTGTGTGCTTTTGATGACTTCTGGCGTAGCGATGCTGTCGGTTGTATTTATTCCAATTTAAATACTGTTATAACGTTTATTCTATTATGGGAAATTAGGCCAGAGCAGAGTCACATAACTGACTGTGAATTTCCTTTAAAGCAGATGTTATAAAAAACATATTTGCAGTGACTGTCCAATAAACGTAATTCATCTCCTTGTGGACAGTGGTTCTTGTCAAGGGAGGTTTATTTATTTATTTATTTATTTATTTATTGACTATCCATGTAAGAATGGTGTACGTGCATACTAGTAGAAATCTCCAGTGTTAGTGACAAAAATATCAGTCAGAGAACCCTTTATCAGATACCACAATATGTTGCTTTTTTATTTTAATTTTATATATTTTTTGGCTACAGATCATATTTAAAGAACGTGTTGCAGACAAACCAGTCCTGACCTGTGATGCGTAGATTTATTTATTTATTATTATCATTATTATTATTTATACATAAGTTGTTATACTAAGCTTTTTCAAGTGATGCCTTAATAACACAGTCGAAATAAATGAATAAATTATGGAGTCGAATCACGATTAGAAGAGGAATACGAGAGCTAAATACATCCGGAGTGCTAACATACTGTATGTGGGAACATCTGGTACTACAGTTCTCCTTCTTGTGACGTTTAGACATGAAGGAAGTTTCGAATGTGAAATATTCAGTACCGTATGGACGAACAGAAGAGACTGAGACTCTGGTCTCTCTCTCGTTCTCTGTCCTCTCCTCTATGTATGTATGTATGTATGTACAGTGTCCTCCACTAATATTGGCACCCTTGGTAAATATGAGCAAAGAAGGCTGTGAAAAATTGTTTTTATTGTTTAAACTTTTGAGCTTTTGTTAAAAAAAAAATTCATAAAAATACTCTGCTCTCGTGCATATCAAACAATTGCAAACAAAACACAGGTTTATCAAAAAAAAAAAAAATCTTTGTTAAATATGTGTGCTACAATTATTAACACCCTTTTATTCAATACTTTGCACTACCTCGCTTTGCCAAGATAACAGCTCTGAGTCTTCTCCTATAACGCCTGATGAGGATGGAGAATACATGGCGAGGGATCTGAGAGCGTTCCTCCGTACAGAATCTCTCCAGATCCTTCACATTTCGAGCTCCATTCTGGTGGTCTATATGTCAACTTGGACCAGAAAAAAAACAAAAAACTATGGCTCTAGTAAATGTACAAAATGTTATTGTGCATATTTAAATAATGTCCATGAAATAAATATGCATGGATGGCATCCATGGCATTTATTTCACATTGAGAATGGTTCCTGGTCACAAAAAAGTTTGAGTTTGAGCTTTTCATTTCAATACGTTTGAGCTTTTCATTTCGATACTCAATAAACAATTCAGTGACCCTTAATGCTTTGTGGATGGGGCATTGTCATGCTAGAGAGAACCATTTGTATCAGGATAGAAATGTTAAATCATGAGATAAAGGTGGGCAATGCAGTCATGCAGCAGGTAGTGTTGCGACCTCACAGCTCCAGGGTCTCTGGTTCGATCCTGAGTTTAGGTTACGGTCGGTTGAGAGTTTGTGTGTATATTCTCCTATGTAAACATGGGTCTCCTTCTACCTCACCAAAATCTACCAGGGGCTAAGATAAACTGTGGAATTGTGGATTAGTGTGGATTATCCACGCAGATAAAGAGCCATCCATCCATCTTCTATACCACGTATCCTTCAGGGGAACCTGGAGCCTATCCCAGGTAGCATCGGGCAGAAGGCGGGGTACACCCTGGACAGGGTGCCAGTCCATTGCAGGGCACACTCGCATACACATTCATACACTACGGACAATTTGGACATGCCAGTCAGCCTACCATGCATGTCTTTGGACTGGGGTGAACATGGAGCAGCACAGGGTGAACATGCAAAAAAGGGAGTAGCGGGAATCGAACCCCCAACCCTGGTGGTGTGAGGCGAACGTGCTAACCACTAATCGACGATGCGCCCTCCAGATCAAGATAAAGCAGTTAATGAAATTACCGAGTAATTTTCCTTCTAAGGGGCCGAGTGGACCTAAACCATGCCAGTAAAATGCCCTTCAACAGTATAATATAGCCACTGGACCACCTCAATGTAGAGGTTAAGCATTCAGGCCTATACCGTTCTCATGGTAAATGTTAGTGTATGTCACACATGCATTTGCCCACTTGTCAATATGGTGAAGAATCACATGCATTTTCTAGTTCTCAGTCGACCAGTGCCTCTGGTTTTTTGCTCTCTGAAGTCTAAAATTTGTCTTTATAATGAGGAATTTATGTACTGCAACTTTACTATAATATCCCTCTCTATCTAGTTGTGGATGGATTGTTCTTGCTGACAGTCTGATCACATCCTGTATTAACATTCTCACTCACATGAAGAATGGTTGCACATCTGTTTTTCCTTGCATATCACTACTGTATGAGCATTATGGCCATTGAATGTGTTCTGTCATTGAATTGTATCATGTGGTACAGCTGTCTGGAAGAATTTTCACTTGGAGGTGTGTTCCTCCACTCATTTATTCAGGTTTTTCCTTTAACTTTTCACCTATCTGTATATTTGTAATACACAAATTTTGCACTGTGAATATTCTGGACCGCATTTTTGATTTACCGTGCATTGCGTCATGGCCCTGAAAAATGCTACTTTCTGATTGGTGGGTACTGTTATTTCCTTTTGAACGAATGAAATGATCTTACTTATACATAACCATCTTGCAATGTCAATTTTAAGTCTAGTGTTATTTGTACAATTTGCTTTAGCGTTCACATTTTGCTTAGCTACAAGAAAACAAGAGAAATAAATGGCATGGATTGAGACCTTGTCATGGTGAAGGGGCGTGTGTACTTCAGTTGTTGATTCGGATTTGTTGCACAAGGTGCTGGCCAGCTTTACCGGGTATACCCAGGAAATCCTTTCAGATTGCTTGGGAGTTTCTGGCAGAATCTTTAGTGAGTGAAGGGAAACTCTTCAAAAAAAAACCCAGTGGACATGACCTCCCTTCAGGAGGTGCCAGTAATCTTTGGCGTTTGAGTTAATCTCTGTGACTGTGGGTACTATGGCCAAACCTTCATAGCAGCAGGGCTAGCAAATCCACCAAGGAATGGCCCAAAAAGAAGAAATGAAGGATTATGGAATGGCCTAGTCAAATCCCGGATTTGAATCGCCTTGAAATTATGTGTGGGGATTTGAAACGTACAGTACATGCAAGAAAACTCTCAAACATCTTACAGTTGAAAGAATATTGCATTGAAGAGTGGTCAAAAATTCTAGCAAGCCTAATGGACAATTACGCAGAACACCTACAAGAAGTTATTTCTGCTAAAGGGGGAAATACTAGCTTTTGAGGCCGAGGGTGTACTTACTTTTTCCACAGAAGAATATCACATCTATTGATATTCCTGTTGAATAAATGATTGAAAAAGCTAATTACTCGTGTGGTTTTGTTCAAGTATTTCAACGTTATTAATAGGCACCGTTTCAAAGATGATCAAATGTTTGCTTGTCCAAATATGTCCAAAAAAAAAAGCCAACAGTTTCCAAGGGGTGTACTTATTTTTGCATATGACTTCATATATTTCTTCCTTGTGCAATATCAATTCATACCTTTATCAATTCAATATCGGCTGGTTTTCAGTGGAGGGATTTTTAACACTGTATGTTAAACTATAGGAAAATAAACACACAACACCTTGAGAAAAGTGTCGCCATGTATATAAAGTTTTGTACTGGTGCCAACAGGACGTGAGTATTACATTGATTGGGTTTTGATTTGTTCCTCTTCAGCTGATCAGTGGAGGGTCCATCGTCAGCGCTGAGGCAGTATGGGATCATGTGGCCATGGCTGACCGTGAACTGGCATTTAAGGCAGGAGATGTCATTAAGGTCCTGGATGCCTCGAACAAGGATTGGTGGTGGGGGCAGATCGATGATGAGGAGGGTTGGTTCCCAGCCAGCTTTGTGAGGGTAAGACTGGCATCCATCCAAGAATTTGGTATGGCAACATTCTTTCACTGATTGAATGTCACTGATAATTCCCACTAATCATTTTGATGACTTACAGTGCCCTCCACTAATATTGGCACCCTTGGCAAATATGAACAAAGAAGGCTGTGAAAAATGTTCTTTATTGTTAAACCTTTTGATCTTTTGTTTAAAATAAATCACAATAATACTCTGCTCTCATGGATATCAAACAATTATCCAGAAAAAAATATATATATCTTTGTTAAATATAGGTATGCAACAATTATTGGCACCCTTTTAGTCAATATTTGTGCTACCTTCCTTTACCAAGATAACAGCTCTGAGTCTTCTCCTATAACGCCTGATGAGGATGGAGAATACATGGCGAGGGATCTGAGAGCGTTCCTCTGTACAGAATCTCTCCAGATCCTTCACATTTCGAGGTCCACGCTGGTGGACTCTCCTCTTCAGTTCACCCCACAGGTTTTCTATGGGGTTCAGGTCAGGGGACTGGGATGGTCATGGCAGGACTTTGATTTTGTGGTCAGTAAACCATTTTTGTGTTGATTTTGATGATGTTTTGGATCGTCGTCCTGCTGGAAGATCCAACCACGGCCCATTTGAAGCTTTCTGGCAGAGGCAGTCAGGTTTTCATTTAATATCTGTTGATATTTGATAGAGTCCATGATGCCGTGTATCCTAACAAAATGTCCAGGTCCTCTGGCAGGAAAACATTCCCAAAACATTAAAGATCCACCTCCATATTTAACCGTGGGCATGAGGTACTTTTCCATATGGCTACCTCTGTGTGTGCTCCAGAACCACCTCTGGTGTTTATTACCAAAAAGCTCTATTTTGGTTTCATCTGACCACAGAACCCGATCCCATTTGAAGTTCCAGTAGTGTCTGGCAAACTGAAGACGCTCGAGTTTGTTTTTGGATGAGAGTAGAGGCTTTTTTCTTGAAACTCTTCCAAACAGCTTGTGGTGATGTAGGTGACTTCGGATTGTAGTTTTGGAGACTTTCTGACCCCAAGACACAACTAACTTCTGCAATTCTCCAGCTGTGATCCTTGGAGATTTTTTGGGCAATTGACCCGTCCTCTTCACAGTGCGTTGAGACGATATAGACACGCGTCCAATTCCAGGTCGATTCATAACATTTCCAGTTGACTGGAACTTCTTAATCATTGCCCTGATGGTGGAAATGCACATTTTCAGTTCTTGTGCTATTTTCTTATAGCCTCTTCCCATTTTGTGAAGCTCAACAACCTTTTCCTGCACATCACAGCTATATTCCTTGGTGTTATCCATTGTTATGAATGACTAAGGGAATTTGGTCTGTGTGTTTCCTCATATTTATACCCCTGTAAAACAGGAAGTCATGGTTGAACAATTTCCTGTTCCTAGTCACCCAGGTGCACAATTTATTTATTATTATTATTTTTTAAAAATATCAATGGGAATATACTTCAAATCTATTTTTCTCATATGAATACCTAGGGCTGTCAATAATTGTTGCACACCTATAATAAAGATCTTTAACAAAGATTTTTTTTTTTTTTTGATAAACCTGTGTTTTGTTTGCACTTGTTTGATATCCATGAGAGCAGAGTTTTTTTTTAACAAAAGATCAAAAGGTTAAACAATAAAGACAATTTTTTCACAGCCTTCTTTGCTCATATTTACAGAGGGTGCCAGTATTAGTGACTGTCCTCTGTAATTGTGATGCAATGAATTTAAAATAAATAAATAAATAAACAAAATAAAATATTTAAAGAGTAATTTTGAAGACAAGAGGGAAAGACTTTCAACCAGGACCTGACCCATTTTCCCCGGACCTATCCATCTATTCTATTATGTTGACCCCAGAGATACAGTAGTTTACATCCCCATATATACAGTCAGGCCCATAAGTATTTGGACAGGGACCCGATTTTCATTATTTCGCCTCTGTACACCACCACGAAGGATTTGTAATCAAAACATATTTGAAGTGTAGACTTTCAGCTTTAATTCATGGGGTTTAATAAAAAAAAATATATTACATTAACCGTTTAGGAATTGCAGCCATTTTTACACAGTCCCTCTATTTTCCCAAAAGTAACTGGACAAACTAAGATAATGATAAATATATGGATTATTTTCGACAAGAATTTAATGACACGCTTTCTATATGAAGTTGTATTAATGTCATAATGCTCCTCACACCGTTTTCTTGTCTTTATTAATAAAGAATTTATTTCTTGGGTACCAAACCAAACTTGCTGTTGAATGTTGAGTGCTTTATGTTTGACAATTTGCACTACTTTAAAGCATTTTTAAAGCACAATTTACACCACACAAAGAGAACATGGTGTAGTAGGGGGTTCTAGGCGGGGATTGCGTGATGAACTACAGCCTTTTAGTACCTTGGAAGTAGGACGCTTTGTGAATGCATTTTGCATTTTTGCGTCTGCTTCAAGTCTCATTTTGTACTCTGCCATATCATGTACATACATCTCTCCCTAAATGTCTTGTTGCTATAAATTTGAATTGGCGTTTGCAATAGTGTTGTCAGAATACCAAAATTACGGCTTCGAAACGATACCTGACTAAAATGTCTCGATACCAATACTGAACCGGTACCACGGCCGAAACCTAAAACAACAG
This sequence comes from Ictalurus furcatus, assembly GCF_023375685.1. NCBI lineage: Eukaryota > Metazoa > Chordata > Actinopteri > Siluriformes > Ictaluridae > Ictalurus > Ictalurus furcatus. The sequence continues at coordinate 2,362,099 of NC_071262.1, forward strand.
GTAACTGTGAAAAAATAAGTACACCCCATGGAAAGTGTTGAATAAATGATTGAAAAATCAACTTTATTAACAGACACTGTTTCAAAGATGATCAAATGTTTGCTTGTATTTGCAGCCATGCCTCTCGTTTTCGCATATGAGAGGAAAAAAAAAAGTTTGGGCACGCCCGATGTCTATGAGACTGCCTGCAGGGAGTGAAAGCAGAACGCTGTACACACACTGCCCTGCTGTCGCACATCGACACAACTCAGGAAGCACGGCACTAATTAAAAAGCGGTCATTCTTAAAGTATCGGTAGTAATAAAATGGCGAATTGTACCGTTTTTAACAGCTTGGTATTGAGATACCTTTCTAGTATCGGTGTATCGTGCAACACTACTTTGCAAACAGATCAAATCTTTATACTTGACAGTACGGTATTTTTTCTAATTCTATCACAGTAGTGGTTCTCAACCTTGTGTGAGCTCTAGACCCCTTTCATGTTTCGAACAATCCACAAGGACCCCCTCACTCCACAACAATTCCAGGCTATGTATTTAACAGTCATTTCTATATGTGTGACTTTATGTGATTAATATTTAACATTAATAATATTAACATTGGACGTTTAAAATTGAATCAAAACGTTTCAAGATTTTTTAAAAATTTTTTTTAAATATATTTTATTGTTGGTGTGACATTTAATTTGACTCTCTGAATTATCGGTTGTTTATTCTATCCATCAGTGCGACACTCGAACTTGTCTACCACTCATAGGTTTTTGCAAATGATCAATTCATTTGTAAATAAATTTTAAATAAATTCATCAGCGAACGATCGTCAGCTCAGCTAACGTGATATTTGTGAATGCACGCGAAGGACCAGATTGATTCATTTTAAAACATCTCATTTGAATATCTTTTGATGCATTTTACTATATATAATTATTTAAACATTTTTAAAACTTTACGGACCTCCTGCAATTACACCACTGACCACTAGGGTTGAGACCCCGGGTTGAGAAACACTGTGTCACACTAACCATAACCCAGACTCTCTTTGACAGTAAGCTGATGAAAAGTTAAGGTATGCTTGGAGACAATAACAGAAGGTGAAGACTAGAAACGGCTCCTAGTTCACTTTAATCTCACTTACTCATCTTCATTCCTAGAGGACCATATTGGAACAAAATGTATTTTTGTCATTCTTTCCCAAGGTTGAACCTCACCCTCCTCAACCCCAAACAAAACAGGTTTTCTATATCAACCCTATAGCCACTCGAAGGTTCCAAATCACAACAGCAAAGGTGCGTTTTTATCAACTTTCCATAAGTGCCAAGAGTTTGTCAAACACGTCATGAGCATCAGACCAAGTCAGATGAAGATCATGCTTTTAATGTACATCATGATAAAGCTTGTAGGCTTTATTCCAAATAGAAACCTTCACTGTAGTTAAACATTCGTGATGTGCCTATTTTGGATGGATCATTTAATTTAAGTATGACTTGGAGGCATTTCCTTTAGTGTATGTTTACATTTCCATATCATTTGTGTGTTCGCATTGTAGCTTTAGACTTTGAAGGTGCGGTTAGCCAAATTTTGAGCTCCATGTTCAGTGAATGTCTCTTATTTAAAATGCTATTTGTTGTTGCACTGTTTTCTAGTTCAGGATGAACCAACAGAACCCTGCTGTCACAAAGAGTACTCCTAGCATTACTGAAACACCTGGGAGTATCTTGGTTGATACAAAGTTTTAGCAGTTAAAGTTGCCTGTAATTGCTAAATCCCCAAATGAAAACATAATGACGACATGATTTACAGTGTTCTCTGAAAGTATTGGAACAGCAAGGCCAATTATTTATTTATTTATTTATTTATTTTTGCTCTACACTGAGATGTTGGGGTTTGAGATCGAAAGAATATGAAATGATAGATCGGAATTTAAGCTTTCATGTCCTGATACATCCAGGTGTGCTAAACAACTTACAACATGGCACCGTTCGTTTAAACCCACCCACTTTTCAAGAGGTCGAAATATTGGAACGTGACTAAACAGGTGTTTTTTGCTGCCCAGTTTTACCCTGTTAGATTGATTTGTTTAAACTCGTGTTTGAGCCGTGGGTGTGACCTGCGAAGACGTGTGCGTTTGTTGTTAAAAAGATTAAACCAACGTGAAGACTCAAGAGTTGTCTATGAGAGAATACAGCAAGCCATTTTCAATCTGAGAAAAGATGGGAAAAATCTATCAGAGCCATTGCACACGCACTGGGCATAGCCGATACACCAATTTGGAATGTCCTGAAAAAGAAAGAAACCACTGGAGTACTAACAACCAGACGTGGAACGGGTCAGACAGGGAAAACAACAGCAGTTGATAACAAAAACATTGTGAAGCCTGCGAAGAAAAACTCAAAAACAACAGTCAGTGACATCCCCAACAAGCTCCAGAGGGCAGGGGTGAAGGTATCACAATCCATCTTTTGTAGAAGACTTCAAAGGGCACTGTAGAGGATGCTCACCCAGCTTTTTTTACTTCTTAGAAAATAAACAAATCACAGATATGACACAGAGCAAACACAGAACCGGCTCATCTTAGGGTTGTCACACAGGAAATGAAGCTGAAATTCTGATCTGTCGTTTCATCACTTCATCTTTTGATCTCAAACCCAAATATCTTTACACGGCATGCACAATTATTAGGCAAGTTAATATTATGATCTGATCATTATTTATATCCAACTCTTAACCATATAAACCTGAATGCTGACTGGGTTTCATTATTTTCAGGTGTAGTTTAATTGTTTATTGAGGGAGGGTGTGGCTTAAAGTGTCAGGCCTGAATAATGTGTGCATAATTATTAGGCAGCTTCTCTACCACAGGAAAATGGGCCAAATACAAGATTTAACTGTGAATGAAAAGCCAAAAATGGTCAAATGTGCCAGATCATGCGCGGCACCAGCATGGTGGAGGAGGTGTACTGCTGTGGGCTGGTATCATTAATGACCTTTTCGGGTTGAAGACAGACCGGAAATCAACTCCCAAACCTACTTGCAGTTCCTATAAGACACTTTCTTCAAGCATTGGTACAGGAAGAAGTCAGCAACATTCAAGTAGGCCATGATCTTTATGCAGGACAATGCTCCATCGCGTATATTAAGGTACACCTCTGCTTGGATAGCCAGCAAAGGCATCAAAGATGACAATGATGACCTCGCTCCCTTCGTCACCTGAGTTACATCTTATTGAGAACTTCTGGGACATTCTCAATTGTGGGATTTACAGTGAGGGAAGACAATTCACTGATTTGAGCAGTATTTGGGAGGTTATGATGGCTGCTTCAGTTAAAAGTGACCGTAAACAGATCAGGAAACTGGTATTCAGCGGATAGAAGGCTCATGGTGGTTATGGAAAAGAAGGGTGGCTATATTCATCACCGAATAGTTTTGAAGGGCCAAAATAAAGGCCAAAAAACATATCAATTTTTTTTGTAAATTGTTATATGTTATTATATGTTAGTTATTTGTTAAATAACACTTTAAGACTGAAGAATAAAAAAAAAATTAGCCTAAAAGTCGCCTAATAACTGTGCACACTAGTCATTTCCCCTGATCTCATTTCTCCTTTGTTAAACATTCTATTTGGATGTGAAATAAACATTTAGGACCAACTGACGTCATTGTATTTGTTCACCGACAAAATCAAGCTGAGAAATACCATGTGTCTAATAATTGTGCAGTAATAATGAATTCATTCATAATTCATAATTCATTTGTTGTATATAATGCAAAGAAGGCTGTCTTGTTCTACCTTAGGCAAAAGAATGGGGGGGGGGGGGGTAGAACAGCCTGTTTTCTTAGTTTAACTCAGGAGAGGAAAAAATGCCATTTCATGTCAAAGTCATATTTCAAGTATACACCTCACTCCTCTTGCACATAGCTGTGGGTGAACCAGGAAGATCGATCCATAGAAGCAGCTGAGGGCAGCAGTGAGGTCCAGAATGGGCACCTGGATGCAGGTAGTGACTGCCTCTGCCTGGGACAGCCTCTCCAGAACAGAGACCAGATGAGGGCTAACGTCATCAATGAGATCATGAGCACGGAACGTCACTACATCAAGCACCTGAAAGATATATGTGAGGTACTGCTGATCATTCACATCTTCTCGCTTGGGCATTTTCAACGTGTTTGCTATTTTCTCATAGCCACTGTGAAGCTCCACAACCTTTTGCCGCACATCACAGCTATATTCCTCGGTCGTACCCATTGTTATGAATGACTAAGGGAATTTGTGTTACCTCATATTTATACCCCTGTGAAACAGGAAGTCATGGTTGAACAATTTCCTGTTCCCAGTCACCCAGGTGTACAAATTATTTTTAAATATAAATGGGAATATACTTCAAATCTATTTTTCTCATATGAATTCATAGATTATATAATTGCTGCACACCTACATTTAGATACAAAGATATATATATATATATATATATATATATATATATTTTTTAGAAACCTGTGTTTTGTTTGTAATTGTTTGATATCCATGAGTGCAGAGTATTTTTGTGATTTTTTTTTTTTTAAAGAAAAGATCAAAAGGTTAAACAATAAAGACAATTTTTCACAGCCGCCTTTGCTCATATTTACCAGGGTGCCAATAATAGTGTTGGACACTGATACCAGTTTCATAATATTTTAGAGATAGGCATCAGTCTGTCTCATTGCTTGTAATAAAAGTTACTAGCAACATCTGAGGGCTTTTTCTCGACTGCCTCAGATATACACGCATACACACATGTAGACGGACTGAAGAGAGGAATGATTAGGTACGCAGTGTGAATGGGAAATGTATGGGAGTTTGAGCAGGCTAATCAACGGCAGTTTTTCATACAGTCTGCGATCTGTCTAAGAGCACAGACTCATCCAAATGATTCGGATTATACCGTGAATAGAGTTTAGTTAATAGACATAGTCTACACATGATTGGCAAGTGAAAAGTGAAGGTTTTGAAATGCTTCTCATTTTTAGGGTTACTTGAGGCAGTGCAGAAAGAGGATCGACATGTTCAACGATGACCAGGTAAAAGTCATTTTTGGAAACATTGAGGACATCTATAGATTTCAGATGGGATTTGTTCGGGATTTGGAAAAGCAGTATAACACAGAGGAACCCCATCTGAGTGAAATAGGCCCATGCTTCCTGGAACATGTAAGTGTTTCAATGCACACCGACCCACACTGACAGCACCATTTTCTTTTAGCTGTTGCACATACTGTTATTTGATGAAAAGCAGTGTGTTTATAGTAATTAAGTAACTTTCACATTATGGGAATTTTCTAAACCTTCATCAAATATGTACCAACAAAACACACGTAACAGTACGTTTACACGGACAACGATATTCCGATATTAAGCCGATATTCTGATTAAGAAACTGGCATGTAAACGGCGATTATTGATGAAATTAATCCGACTAAAGTCACACTCGAAGTAAACACAAATGGAATTAAGACGTGTGGAGTATTCCTGTTTTAGTCGCATTATGGACGTGCGTTACAGACATGTACGCACCTTAATCACACTATTAACGTCGTGTGGGAGTTTTCACCGCATTTTGCGACAGGACACGATCACACACGGCAGCGCTCAAAGAGAGAGCACGTTTGCGTTCTGAAACCGCGTACTTACATACTATATAGCAGGCGAAATACGTGTATATCGGCGACTATAAAGTAGGTAAGGACGCGGTTTGGGATGCAGCCATGCGTTGAAGGTTCTCACCTTCTTTGAAGGTTCGATGTGTGTGAAAATCCCAGGAGATCAGCAGTTTCTGAAATACTCAAACCAGCCTATCTGGCACCAGCAACCATGCCATAGCTAAAGTATCTGAGATCACATTCTTCCCCATTCTGATGTTTGATGTGAGCATGAACTGAAGCTCTTGATCTGAGAAAGATCAGGCTGTTGCTCTTTGATGAAGTTCTGATTTCTAAACACCTTTGGCTTATAGCAAGACGGTTTCTGGATCTACTCGGAATACTGCAACAACCATCTGGATGCATGTATGGAGCTATCTAAGCTGATGAAGGATGGACGCTACCAGCACTTCTTTGAAGCATGCCGTCTCCTGCAGCAGATGATTGACATCGCAATCGATGGCTTCCTGCTGACCCCGGTGCAGAAGATCTGCAAATACCCATTGCAGCTGGCTGAGCTGCTCAAATACACAGCGCAGGAGCACAGGTAACACAAACACACAAACACACACACACTGACTCTTTCCTTTCAAGCATATCGAGTATCAAGATTTTTTCCAGATGGAGTTATAGTTTACATAGGAATGCACACAGGACACATTTGTAACATTGCAAATCAAAAGTTATTTATCTCTCAACATCTGCCCTAATTTACCCTTGGGGGTCAATAAAGTCCCCCAATAAAGTCCTCCTGTCTTTCCATCCATCCATCCATTCATCCATCCGTATATCCATCCAACAACAATAACAAGCTAATTACATTTGCCGGAAGTTGGCTGAGAGTTCATTTCCCTTTTTTTTTTTTTTTTAAAGCTGAGATGCTTCAGAAAACATGATGTTATTTCCTGTAAGGGAACATAGTGAGCATCGATTCTCCCTGGTTTTTGCGGTGCATTGTGGGATTTTTAGGGAGCGAACGTTCCAGTGCACTGGAAGAATTTTGCCATTGAGACAGCCCTTAAACTGGCTGAATCCCTGATCAGTGCCCTGATTATTGAACTAGCAGCTGGTTGAGACGTATCCCTTCAGTACTTCTCCCTATGTGGAGAAGACTGAGTAACACACCACAGGGAAAGCTGTAAGTTGTCGTCTGGCACACAGGATTGGATCGGGAATGGACTTCATGTGGAAAACGTGAAATGGATTAAATGGCACATAACCAATACAGACCGAGAGAATAAACACACAAGCAGAAAGAACACAGAAGGGGTCATAACAGTAAACTATACATAATATTTTCTATTAAATCTGACCAAACAATTTTCTGTGTGCTAATGCAGTTGTAAAATGATTGAAGCACTATGAAAGATTTAGTTTAGTATTCATTCCTTGTTAGAACTCTGTTTTATGCACCCCATACAAACAAAAGCTCTGACATATATTTTATTGAACAATATTATTTGAAGACTTTTATTTTTTTAACTATGTGGCATCTGTTTTTTTTTTTTCCACAGTGACTATCGGTATGTGGCTGCAGCATTAGCCGTCATGAGGAATGTGACCCAGCAGATCAATGAGCGCAAGAGGAGACTGGAGAACATTGACAAGATTGCTCAGTGGCAGGCGTCTGTTCTGGACTGGGAGGTTAGTCTGGAAAGTCGGCATGATGTTGAGATTTGTACATTTTAGACTCGAAGTCATTGTATCTTTCTTACGTTTGTTTATTTATGTACAGACTCCAACATGCTCAGTTATATTTGATTTTATTGAAATAGAGTACATGAACAGGGACCAAAATAAATCATCTTGGCATTTAATTTCATTCTTTGTATTATTTACAACCTGGTTTCTTTCAGGACTTGAAGAGTGAGGGAACTATGGTAACTTTATTCAGCGCTATGGTACAGATTTAGTAAGATCCCATATGAAGAGTCCTACTTTGCAGATGCAGTCTGATAAATTGCATGTTGTTTTGAAATTGGTAGTTGGAATATAAATGTTGTATTTTTGAATTATATTCACATCACATCACATTATATATGCATATAAATCAATAAAATAATTTTTTAAATGTAGTTTATTTAATACATTTTAATACATTTAATAAATTCTTACCTATTTACTGCTTTGTTTTGAACTTGCTAGGGGTAAGATTTCAACCTTCAAACCTTCAAACCTTAAGATTTCATACTTTAAAAATTCAGAACCCTGAATACAAATCCCAAAATGAAAATCTTAAAGATTGTGACTTCTGAGCTGTAGTCACTTACTGCTTTTATCACAGGAGAAACAACACCAAAGCTCTGTTTATGACATTGTTCATTTATAAAACGTCCAGCTGTACATTGTAATTCCATATTTGGATCAAATCTATTCACGCATACCAGACTACACACCTGTACCATCGTGAGAGATCAGGGTTCTTCACATCTGGCCTTCGAGGTCCACAGTCGTGCAGAGTTTAGCTCCAACCCTAATCAAATCAGCCTGAACAAGCTAACCAAGGTCTTCAGGATTACTAGAAAATAAAATTTGTAGGTTGGCGCGAAACTCTTCAGCTTTGAAGAACCCTGTGATAGATCATTCTTTACTGTTGCCAATATGAAATTTAGTAACATTTTCGACCTCATTGACATGCATAAGCTATTGCAGGTCAATCATAAACATAATTACTGTAAAATAATGTTCATTTTTATTATTTCTTATGCTTATATAACATCTGTTCATTTCTCAAAATGTATGAATAAAGTAGGCTTTTCTTCAGATTCCTACTACCTCAAGCTCTGTAACCAGTGGGATCGCAATATATATATATTTTTTTAATACAGCAGAATGCTACTATAGAGGACTTTTAACTGTGAGAATTTCAGGTTAATATCTTTTAACCCACCAAAGATATTCAACCCGAAATTGAGAACTTTTCAATTAAAAAAAAGTTAATTCAGAATGTTCAGCTATTAAACAAAACTTGTTTTGTGCCATACCCAAGATTTGTTTATTTGCTACAAAGTAAAATAACCCGGGTGGACATCCTCTAAATGTGGTGATTCCATAATTTATGCCATGGGTAGTATTTCCCCAAAACGGATCTGTCTAATGAAGAAATGACGATGAGGGTCTGATCAGTCAAATGATCCAAGTGACTTTTACCTCAGGTGATGATAGAGAGACTGATGTGGGTGATGCTGATAATCAAATTGATAGTTAGCATTTCCTAATGTAATATTTTTTATTCTTGACAAATTTGGCAGTAATGTTCTCTGTAACTAGATCAGAAATAAATGTAGAGTTAGGTAGGCAATGTGTCTTTCAGCAGAATTGGAATAGAACCTAAGTTGCAATAGTCTTTTTATTTCTTTCTAGTACAAATAACATGGGAAAATATGTAGAAATCAATACAAATAAATAATGGTTCAAGTCATGGTCTCAGCACAAGTGTCTTATGTGGCTGAGAAAATCCCATTTGGAAACTCGCCTTCAGTTCTGGAAGGCTCGTTTGTGTTTGGATGAAGGAGGAATTTGTAACTTGGCTTTCAACTGGCTGAATAGCCCCTCTTTTAGCTAGTCATGCTAACATGCTAATTATCAGAGCTTCATAGAGTTCATAAAAAAAAGAACAGCTCTGCACTTGTGAACATCCAGAATTGTATGTTTATGGGAATTGTAACCTGTCGTTCAAGCAGTTGAATATAATAGTCATTTATTACTATTTAATCAGATTTCGTTCAGTTTTTGGGTTTGTTTGTTTCTAGAAAGATCAGAAAAAGTTGCTCGACACAGGGTCAGAATTTACTGGGAGCTGAAATGCAGTTCTGCTGCTAAACCAAATGGGGTCCTTGTCGTTATAATTCCCATATAATTTCCTGAAATATTGTGAAAAGGAACAAATCCATTATCCAAAAAAAAACCCCGTATCCATAGCCTAAACTTGTTCAACTAGTTTCCGATCTTTCCGTGGAATTTTTTTGTTTTGTTCCATAGGATACCGATGCACACCTCTAGTTTCAATAGGAAGCTTTCTGGTGGGCTTCGAGCAATAAAATGCATTATAATGTGTAGTAAAACAGGTGAAATGTTCGTGTGAGCTGTATTTTTTATTTTTATTTTTCAATAATTTTCTATGTTCTTTTGATGATTTTGGCATGCCAAAATTCTCGATAGTTGGAGAATAAAGAGAGCTTGGTTATGAGTTTGATCTTCTGTGCAGGGTAATGACATTTTGGACACAAGCTCTGAGCTGATCTACACGGGTGAGCTGTCCTGGATCTACCAACCTTATGGGAGAAGTCAGCATCGAGTCTTCTTCCTGTTTGACCACCAGCTGGTGTTGTGTAAAAAGGTACATGTTTTTTCTATTCATAATTATTTAAGTGTAAATTGGGGTAAAATGTATTTTTGTATTTAAATGAAAACTCAGTATTTTCCACAAGCTCTCGAATGTTTGGAAACACTCGATTGAATATACACTCACCAGCCACTTTATTAGGAATACATTACTAATTCTGGGTAGGATCTCGCTTTGCTCTCAAACAGCCATCTTTCATGGCACGGATTCCACAAGGTGTTGGAAACATTCTTTTGCGATTCTGGTCCGAGTTAACAAGATTGCATCACATAATTGCAGCAATTTGTCAGCTGCCTTTCACTTACTTATAGGACTAGGATTTACTCCTACGCTTTGGATCATTGTTTTACTGGATAATCCAGTTGCGCTTGAGCTTCAACTTACGGACTAGGCATTCTCCTTTAGGATTTTCTGGTAGAGAGCGGAATTCATGTTTCCATCAATTATTGCAAGTTCCCCAGGCCCTGAAGCGGCAAAGCATCCCCACACCATCACACTTCCTCCACCATGCTTGACCGTAGGTATGATGTTGTTTTTGTGGAATTTGGTGTTTCCGCCAGATGTAACGGGACCCCTGTCTTCCAAACAGTTCCATTTTCGACTCTCAGTCCACAGAACATTCTCATAAAAGGTTTGAGGATCATCAAGGTGTGTTTTGGCAAAATTCAGACAAGCCTTTATGTTCCCCTGGGTCAGCAGTGGTTTTCACCTCACCACTCTTCCATGGAGGCCATTTTTGCCATGTCTTTCTGATAGAAGAGTCATGAATAGCGACCATTATTTTTGCAAGAGAGGCCTGTACGTCCTTTGATGTTGTCCTTGTCTCTTTTGTGACTTCCTGGATGAGTAGTCGTTGTGCTCTTGGAGGAATTTTGGAAGGTCGGACACTTCTGGGAAGGTTCACTACAGCCTCAATCTTTTTTCCATTTGGAGATAACGGCTCTCGCTGTGGTTCTTTGGAGTCCCAGAGTCTTTGAAATAGCTTTGTAACCCTTCCCAGACTGATGTATTTCAATCACCTTCTTCATCATTTCTGGAATATCTTTCAGTTTTGGCGTAGTGTGTTACCGAGTAAGACCTTTTAACCAACTTCATGCTGTTGAAAGAGTTCTATTTATGTGTTGATTTGATAGAACAGGGTTTGCAGTAATCAGACCTGGTTGCGTCTAATCCAGCTGAACCCCATTATGAACGCAGCAGAATGAAATGTGCAAATATGTGTTTAGATGGGAAAGGCAGCTTGAATACAGATGATGGAGAGCAATGATTCTCCCTTTCACTTATAGGTAGTTTCTGGAGCTAAACAACACTTGCACCATGGTTTTCATCTAGATCCTGGACCCCGATGGTCTAAATGCTCTCAGTGAAACGCCTGTATTACAGAAGGGTCTGATATATCCTGTAACCATATATCCTTTAATATATTCTGCAACCAATTAGCATTCCTACAGAACCCTCCCAATCAACCAAGCAGAGAAACTGCCAACCCCTGTGCTTATACTGCATTCAACTTACCTCAGAAATTTTTTTTTAAAAAATGGAGCTTTCATGCATTCGAGCTACAAAGTGGGGAAAACCACGGAGGCCTCCATGTTCGTCTTTTGTTAGCAACAAGCTAGACAGCTAACTTCCACAGGTTTACAGTGGATATAAAAAGTCCTGTAAGATGGCAGCCTCAGGACCTATTGGAAACGAGTGAGTTGAGAATGTCTGTTGTAAGAGAACTCTCCTGAGCCAGATCCCAAATAAAGCTTAAATAAAAAAGACTGCACAATTATATCCAACCTCCTCTGGGCCCCGTGTGTTATATTTCCAAATTCTAAGAGAACTGCATAGGCATATGGTTTGTGACTCATTGATGCCAATGTGACATTCTCCTAATGTACAGGATCTCATTCGACGTGACATCCTTTACTACAAAGGTCGCATTAACATGGACAGGTATGAAGTGAAAGATGCGATTGATGGACGGGACGATGACTTCAATGTTAGCATCAAGAATGCATTTAAACTGCACAACAAGGACACGGAGGAGATCCACATCTTCTTGGCCAAGAAACTGGAGGAAAAGATTCGCTGGCTTAGGGCATTTCATGAAGAGCGGAAAATGGTGCTGGAGGATGAAAAAATAGGTAAATTTTAAAAAACGTAATCAGAAACTGGCTTCCAGGAAGTGGATTCCTAGCTAATGCTTCTGTATTCGGAAAAGGCTCTTCCAATGTATAGAACACAGTAAATGATTATAATTTGGGTGGTAAATTATATCCATTATTAAATATGACTAATATCTTCAGTTGAAAAAGTGTTAATATTGAATTAATATGTTTTCTATAGAGATTTTAATTCAAGAGAAATAATTGTATGAATTTGTATTAATGTTATACTATTTTAGGCTTTGAAATTTCTGAATATCAGAAACGGCAAGCTGCCATGACTGTGCGTAAGGTGACCAAACAGAAAGGTGAGGCACCAAAGCGTTACCAGGTGAATTTTTTTCCCCTACTCTTTATTGCATACTGTTTTTTCATTGTTGTTTTGTGAGGGAACTTGCAGTTGTATACTGTAGGCCTTTAGCACGCTAATTTGCGAAAAAGTTCAGATGACTAAAAGTGTCTTGTATTCAGGGCCGTTTCTGGCCATTTTGGCACCCTAGGCGAGATCTTGTTCAGATAACTTGGAGCTCATGTAGACATTTACACACCTTGTTTTTACTGGCTCAGCATCAGACTCTCTTTCTTGCGGGTGGGGGAGTCGGGCTGGGCTGTTGGGCCGCTCATCGGCGCCCCCAAGCTGGTGGTGCCCTAGGCAACTGCCTAGTTCGCCTATGCCTAGAAATGGCCCTGATTGTACTGTTGGTGCCACTAACGGCATTTGTAGTTAAAGAACATAACAGTAGCATTTTCTTCGAATTTATTGTTATTACAAGACATTACATGCTGTAGTTTTCGTTATTATTTTGAATTCACTAATGAATATACAGTATGCTGGTCTTGCCAGTATGCTACTTCATAGTTGTATGTAATTGTATCAAATATTTCATTTAAACATCAATGAAAAGACAGAATGAAATCGATACATTTATAAACTTCTGTGTAGCAGTATATCACGTTTTAACCGTAGAATTCTCATATATTTATGTCTCGTTATTTCAAAGAACGTTTTTTTTGGTGTTGATTAATACAATCTTCTTGTCATATTTACACATTGTTTTTGAAATCCATTGTACTTCACTGACATACGGTGAAGTATTTTCTTGAATTTGCAGATTCATTTATAGATATCATCTTGAGAAAGAGGGCCATATTATATGGACATGGTATGAAAATGATAAAGGTATATTTATAAGAGTTTTCTGTAGCGTTACCTTTTCTTCAAGATGCCATGGCAACTACTTTGAAAACAGATCTAAAATTTTACTGAGCAAAAATGGGTAATTAACACCAAAGCTATTGTTGGTGTGGCAAAAATGGCAGGAACACTCAAATGCTATTATGATGCGGTCATGACTGTGTTCTTGGATTTCACGTGAAATTTAAGATAGGATCCATGGAATTGAAGATGCACAGATAACTGACTTCAAGGTCCTAAAACAGAAAGATTGTCGTATTTCAAGATGCCATGGCAACTTCTTAAAAAAAGTAGCCACAAATATCAAATGTACCAATTTAGTATTAGTTCCAGATGCAGCACATATTGTAGATTAGTTTGCATTAGCTTTGCATCGAAACGTAATAATTATGGATGTTTGTCCTCTTCAGATTTATCAGTATTGTTGCCATGTATCTGTACATGTGTTGTAAGTTAGGAGAAGCATGAATAGTGTTAGTTGGACAATGGGTGTGTAAGTAATGTAAGTAATAGTTGTCCACATTTTCTTTTTCGCACTCTCCTCCTTCCTTCTTCATCTTTGCTGGTCAGCTCTGAGTCCAAACAGGTATACGCCCCATTCATCACCTTGCCCCCAGGAGCCCATAGCCAAAGGACAGCTTGCATCCACTGAAGACTTGGCACAAACCAACTTATTTGAGATCCATCCACTTAGACAAACTCAATTCCGGCAAAATGTTGGAAGGTTAGCATTGTTGAAAAAATAGCAGAGATGTTCACAAAGTAGCTGAAATAACCAGATGTTGCACTGGAGGTTCTCATCTTCTCTCACTGTACCATAACAATGGAGAATGATGCAGGCATTTTGATCTTCAAACACTGACTGATCCCTTCATTCATTAGCAGCACTAAAGACCCTGCCTGTTTTCCCGAATCTTGAGGCAACATTAAAGGAATGCCTTGTGCAAAATAGAGAATCGTTTAGCAATATGGTAACAGTCAATAATTTCAAGGTACTATCAGCACCTTTCACATTTCTGGGTAAAAGGATTCAATCAAGTGTAGTCCAGAAAATATACTGACACGTATCTAAAAATCAATCTGATCTTGATCCATAGTGAGCTGCGCTAGTCTCGTGCATCAAACGATTGCACGGGCTGAAGTTTCTCTACAGCCGATTTCTCACCAGTCAGACGAAATGAAATCGCGTTTTATAATCTCAAAGCAGGTTGAGGTCTTCGTGCAAAGACATGTGTACATACCGTACATGCTTTCTGTAAGGTAACGCGCAAATCTTTAGCCAAATCTTCAACTTAACCTCACACAACATTTATGAGAATTTTAACCAGCAAGGGCAGTTTTGATCATTTTTTATTACAGATGAATTCATAAGAAGAAGAAGAGAAAAAAAAACCCAAAAAAACTTATGAATTTGCAATTTTGAACAGGGTATTTATTTGCTGTAAATGAGGCTGGCTATCCATTTATATCAGTTTTTGAAGTTGTAGTTAATAAAAGGGTTCCTTGCAAAATATTGTAGTCTGTGTCAACGTCATGTTAAACAACACTGTAGATTTAACCAGCGTAAAAAAAAATAAATAAAAAAATGTGAATTCATGTTATCTGAAGCACTTTACCTGATGTTCAGTTATGGTGTCTTGGTAGCGTTGTCATGTATTAAATCACAAATCAGTTATATACTTTTGATAGTTGTTTAGTTTTTTTGTTTTGTTTTGTTTTGTTTCCCCTCGACATTAGATAACGAGTATTAAATGTTCCGTGACACGTGTAAGTGTGGTAGTATGAACCTGGATAACTGTCAGGGGCAGTGGAAAAACTCCTGGATACTTCCGTGTGTATGTGCACACACATGCCGAGACCTTTCGCCAAACTCAGGAATGATTTATGATGCAATATTTGCAATAAATACTGCTGTCATCCACCCATACATCTTTTCCTGGAGCCTCAGTGACAAGGTCTCTTGGCTCATTGCTTGGTAGTTATCAGGGGTCCATCGAACCACGGTTACACGCCCACCTAGCATACAATTTGACCTATTTTAAGCATAGGTGGCGGTGAAAATCATCTGGATGATCAGAATCGCTTTATTTGCCAAATGTACAAGTACACAGGACTTTTTATATGGCAGATCTGCACAAGAACATATAATGCACAAGCAGGCAAGTGTGTAAACAACAGCCATACAGACCTACAGTCCACATACAATACAATAAATACAGCTAAGTCTCCAATCATGCCATCTGATGAAGGGAGGGTCAGTTCTGCGTATTGTTATAGATGGCATGTCACAGTAGGAGTGTCCAGATGTCCTGTGTTAATCAGTGTGACCTTTCTTTGTCCCGTGAGCGTCAAAACTCACCTCGCTCTACCTAAGGTTTGCCAGTCTGCAAGTCACACAGCGCACCTGTGTCCATTTGACTGTGCTGGTTTTGTGATCTTAAAACCTACACCCTATTTTGGCGGCATGACCAAGAACCCTGGTACACAGATCAGATTATGTTGATTTGCATACATCCAGGATCGTGGATTATGCTAACCACACCTGACACCATGCTTAAAATGGGTTGGTTGAGAGTCACCTCCTTGGCCTATATCTTGTCCTAGGGGTCCCACCACCAGGAACAAGTATCAATCAGCTTTGAAATGATTGTTCCATTGCTAACAGTAAGACAACTAAAATTTGCTGATGTTTGACACACTTGACGTTGGTGCATCTGTAGTCAGCACTTGGGTCGCATGCATCGGGATGTAGTGCTTCGTCTGGTGGGACCATCAGCGATGCCATACAGGCGTCAACACCAGACGTGCGGCCCAGCTAGACCTGTTTGCGATCTATCATGTGAGATAGAATGCGCACCGTGGAGTTTTCCATCCAAATTCCCTCGCATCTTTCAATCTATTTCGGCCTGCAACGAAAAGCTACTGATTTAGAGCCTGTCAGCAGCACCTTCGAGCTATCAGGGACTGACCCAGACTCATTTGTGGATGTGGATGAGGTGGGTTCACCTGCTAGATTATTGCCAGTTTGGAGAAATCACATAGCTGAAGACACAGCATCTACGGACTGCTCTGAGGACTAACAAAGAGGACGACTAAGTAATCTGACTACGAGTAGAGCTTTGCTGAAGGGCATGAGTCACTCTGTTGTGGGATCACGGCACCAAAATAAATCATTTTAGCTGGCCAAGTTGTAAAATCATATCAAATGTAGACCGTTTCTGGGCTTTTTCCTGATCATTATCAGTCACTGCTTGGCAGTTGGTGACTAGCAAGCTTTTTAGCCGCAGGGCATGAATCAGGAATCAGACACCAGTTGCATAAGCATAAGTCTTGCAGCATTGCTCTTTAAAAAACAAAACAAAAAACAAAACCCACACACACACACACACACACACACACACACTTCTAACCCAAGCTGAAGAGAAAAATGCACCCATTGTGTGGAGATAAAACTGACTCCAGTCCAGGCCTACATATTAATGGAACTCTAGCTAACTTAGCAAAACCACTCAACCAAGCAGCACACAGTTAGAGAACAGCGGTTAACAGCAAACTCAGCACTAACACCACAGAGCATGTTGAGGGGAAAACCGACCGATCATGCTAGCGACACCCAGTAACAGGCTCGTTGGATGTGAATCCACCAAGACGCACTTAGCCACAGTAGGCTAGACAGCAAGAGATGCGTAGCTGGCTAATGTAGCAGACTCAGTAATAAACAGTACATTACAGACTCTAGATGGTGGGGGGAAATAATAATAATAATAATATTAATAATATAAAGAAATCAAATTATAGTGAATAATGCATGGGTATGGTAGCTTATAATCAAAAGCTGACTCGACATAATTAAAAGCCTCTACACAGATAGCGCCATATGATGCACGTGTGGTACCAAGAAGTGGAGGCTAGGAAAGGAAAGAAGGCTGAATAATGCATCACTCTGTGAAAGGTCTCGGCTTGTGTGCACACAGGCACAACAGCATATCCAGGTGATTCTCGCTGCCCCTCGAAAATGCATCGAGACGGTGGAATATCGAGTAAAAGTGTCAATTTCATATCGGGCGATGAATGGAATGAATCCGTATTGTGCTTAAAACTCATTTTGCAAGACGATTTTGTTTGTTTTTTTTTTTTGTTCATGATTGTCCATTAATTTGTTTCAGAAATGTATAAAAGTAGATATTTCTGATTCATTTTGGTTTGATTCGATTTGTTTTATGTTGTGTTGTAGTAGTTTTATGTTGTTGTTTTTTCTGATGTCTAATAGCTGAACTGATCACTCTTCCCGTTCAATGTAAATATGAATTACATCGCAATTTAATGTACAGACTGGAAATGTATGACCCGTTAAAGTATACACAGGTTCAGGATGAATCAATCATGATAAATGTTGACGGACATTCATTTTTGCCAAGAATATTTTGTGACCCCATGACTATGAACATGGACCGAACCTGTCACCTGATGTATTTTTGTCGACAGCCTCGAAGCCAAAAGAAGTACCTAGGAAATCTCTAGAATATTACCTTTAGGTTTTTTTTTTAGAGGTGATATAACGAACTGCACAATGTAGAAAATGTATTATTTTTGTGGTGATCAGACATTATTTTGTATAACATATACAGATACACAGAATTCAAAGTGATAACCTAAAATCGAAAACGTTTTTGATGTCTATAAAGCACTGTTTGATCTTTATTGTTTGATCTTATTTTTCGTATTGATAACTGAATTGAAATGCTATGGGTTGTATAGTGTGCCACAATTTATTTTTTGTCCCTTTTGCTGGATGTTTGCCTCTGTTCTTATAGATTGGTAAAACTTTGAAAGAATAAAATCCATCATTTGTAAGAATTCATACTTGTTCTATGTGCATGGCCTATATCGTGCTCATCAGTGCACTATTTCTCCAAAAAGGGCTAGGTTTCTGCATTTCTATTATTATGTAATCTAATGACATCAATGGTGAATATCAAGTTGTTATATAGATGCTATCAACAGAATTTTGCCTACAATGGTAAAAAAAATAATAAAAATTTGCTGGCAAGAATAATCATGCTACGGCGGTTACCCTGACGTGCGAGTTTTGTGCACCTGTGCGTATAACACTTTGAAATAGGATTTTGCTGTGACGGCAGGAAGAAAGAGAAACCCTCAACACAAATGATTCACCAGGTGAACTAGTATTAATTAATGTACAGTATGTATATACATGCACCGATCAGCCATTACATTCAGAACACTGATGGGTGAAGGGAATAACATTGATTATCTTGTCACAATGGGACATGTCAAGGGGTGGAATATATTAGGCATCAAGTGCACAGTCGGTTCTCAGAGTTGATGTGTTGGAAGCGGGGAAAACGGGCAAGCATAAGGATCTGAACGACTTTGACAAGGGCTAAATTGTGTTGGCTAGACACGACTGGGTCAGTGGAAGAAAGTGGCCTGGTCTGATGAAGTCTCAAACCTGAAATGTTCTGCATGCACATTGTACGTGCCCTGAAAATTTTAGACGGAGACTCGAACTCTTCCTGTTATGAATTGATCCGAAAAGTGGAACCACGAGCAATCGTAAGCATTACATTTGGACTTAGGTTCTAAGTCTAAAGAACAACAATGTGCGAAATCGGTATATATTTTTGTTCCGAGGTGCTAGACCCATCATGAGCTGAGAGATTGAGGTTTCCATAAACACCGGCTACAAAGCTGGTGCTATAATTAAGCAACTTCACATTTTAGCTAATAACTCAACCGTGTGATTCTTATTTCGTCTGGATCCTTGCTTTAAGCCCTAACAAGTGCGAATGTCATTTACATGTTTATCAATAAATTTTATCCGCTATTCGAATTTTTTGAAAAAAATGGGCTATGCATAATCCCCAGAACCTCATGCCAAAATCTACCAAAAGAATTTCGATTCATCAAAGCGTTGCAAAGATGTAAGTTAATTAATTGGTCAGACGACACCTATTTTTACAAATTGATCTATATCTGCTGAATGCAATGTCTAAGTTTAACAAAACTTGATACACATAGATTACGTTCGCCTCACACCTCCAGGGTCGGGGGGTTCGATTCCCACGGCTCTGTGTGTGCGGAGTTTGCATGTTCTCCCCGTGCTGCGGGGGTTTCCTCCGGGTACTCCGGTTTCCTCCCCCAGTCCAAAGACATGCACGGTAGGCTGATTGGCGTGTCTAAAGTGTCCGTAGTGTATGAATGGGTGTGTGAGTGTGTATGTGAGTGTGCCCTGCAATGGACTGGCACCCTGTCCAGGGTGTACCCTGCCTTGTGCCCGATGCTCCCTGGGATAGGCTCCAGGTTCCCCATGACCCTGAAAAGGAGTAAGCGGTTGAAGATGGATGGATGGATGGATGATACACATAGTCAACTCACTCTGAGGACAAATTCCACCCACCCATAGGGGGCACTACGACTGAAAAACCACTATAACTCCACAACTGTATGATGAATCTTTGCTAATAACGCTACATCCGTGTATGCTAGCGTGCAATTCTTGCACGTGCTACAAAATGTGTACATCATTTTTATGCATAAAACATATCTGCAATTCAAATTTTCTGAAAAACCTACTTTTTTTTTTTTTTTTTTTTACTTGTCCTGGGCCATTTGTCTGATTCACACAAAATCAGGTATGCACCATCTTGAGATCCTCCAGACAAAAACTTATAGGAAGAATTTTGATTCATGGAATTGTTGAAGAGATATAGACCTATTTATTTGTGGGTGTGGCAAATAATAACTAATTGGCTTTATATCTTGTGAACACAATGTCCAAACTTCATGAAACGTGGTACACATAGAAAACAGGACAGTAGGAGAAAACGTGCTAAATTTCATGATGTTCAGGGGGCTAGCAGTAAATTCTATATTATCAGCCATTTATCTCAATGTGAGGGACAGATGATGGCTGTAATTCTAACGTTGTCCACAAGAGGGAGCGACAGGACAATAAAGTCTAATCTTTTTCCACTAGTTTCCATCAATTTGAATGGCTGAATAATTCAATATCTAATAATTTAAAAAATTATTATTATTATTATTATTATTATTATTATGTTGGCTTGAGAAAGCCAACATACTCTTTAGCTTTATAAGATTATTATTATTATTATTATTATTATTATTATTATTATTATTATTATTATATTATTATTATTATTGTTATTATTATTATTATTATTATTATTATTATTATTATTATTATGTTGGATTGAGAAACTAATGTTGAGAAACATTAGAAACACTCTTCAGCTTTATAAGCTTGTTATTATTATTATTATTATTATTATTATTATTATTATTATTATTATTATTACTACTAATAATAATATTAATATTAATATTATGTTGGATTGAGAAACTAATGTTGAGAAACATTAGAAACATACTCTTTAGCTTTATAAGCTTGTTGTTGTTATTATTATTATTATTATTATTATTATATTATTATTATTATGTTGGATTGAGAAAGCCAACACGCTCTTTAGCTTTATAAGCTAATTATTATTATTATTATTATTATTATTATTATTATTAACAACATAATTATTATTATTAACTAACGTTGAGAAACATTATCGGACACGGGCTCAAATTGGAAAGGTAAAACATACGACATTATTACAGATATGGTAAACTCGGATATGGTAGTGGGCGTTTCCTTTCCGACACGCGCTGTGAGCGGTAGACGAATCACAACAGACTGGGACATCTGACCAATCAGAGCAGAGTAGGCTCTCTGAAAGAATGAGTTTAAAGTGAACAGATCCTTGAACGAGTCAGCTAATGCGGCAATGTAAATTATGAGAAACCTGTCGTATGAGACCTTTCAAACAAAATTAGGCATGTTTAAAAAGCATAATAGGTGTTCTTTAAGTCTCCTCGCATTGTAATGAAGCTCCATTGAATTGGGATGTGTTTGTGTGTATGTGATTGAGGTTTTGAATAATTGTGCTTTGTCTCAGTGGCATTTTTCCCTTTCGTCAGGCACGTGCAGATGTGTGTGACCGACAGCTGAGTTCATATCCTCTATTCTCATGTGCAGTTGCCTCTCCAGGTCTTGCATCAGAAGACGTATGTGTGTTTTAGGGTATGTGGATGGCAGTTACAGTGTAATAGTTCTGAACATGACACAGGAACAAACGAACGACCGTCGCTACACCACGACATGATCACAGAGGAGGTTTGTTTTTACTTTCTGTTTTACTGAGAAAAAAAAAAAAAAAAAAAGTTGAATCATTTAACCAAGTTTTGCTATTAGTCTTACCCGAGTTAAGAAATATTACCTCGTTTGTGCAGTTAGAATAGAATAGAAATGAAAACAAATGCGTTTCACTATATATATGTGAAAAATTCTCTCTTTCCAGGGATGCCGAAGGAGAGGCTATCGTTCGTAACAGCTGTCTGATTTCTCGTTATGCTAATGATCAGATGAAACTGGGACCCTTCTTTATTGTATTACCACTTGAAACTCAATTAAAAGACATAATGGGACAATTCGAAATGGGAGGTCTGTTTGCAAACAAAAGTAAGGCTCCACACTGATATCATGGAATGGTGAGCTGTAGAAGAGATTTCTCCGGAATGATGAAGTTCAGTCTGGGTCTCACATCAACTTGACATTAACTTTCAGTTGCGATGGTGTGGCTGTATTCAAGAAGTCCTCATACAGTATCTGGCCACTTCTCTACACAATCAATGAGCTACCTTCTAAGTTGAGAGGAAAACATGTGATGTTATCAGCATTATGGTTTGGTACCGAAAAGCCAGATTGCAATACATATGGAATTTGTGGTAGATCTAAGGCAGGGGTGTCCGATCTTATCCGCAAAGGGCCGGTATGGGTGCAGGTTTTCATTCCAACCGAGCAGGAGAAGCACCTGATTCCACCTGTTTAATCAGTTGATCTTGGCTTTCGATAGACTCAGGTGTGGCTCCTGCTCGGTTGGAATGAAAACCTGCGTACACACCGGTTCATTCGGGGTAAGACTGGACACCCCTGGACTAAGTTGTTTCCTTTGGTTGCTGTTTGTGACTCAGTTGCAACTCTTATGGTCCAAAACCTAAATCAGCTCAATGGAGAATTTAGTTCTTCTCATTGTTTACAAAAAGGGCATGGTCATGCTGGAGTATTCCCATATGAAGCAGATACTGAATCGAGAACTCATAGTCAGACTTAAAAATATTCTGTTGATGCCCTGACAACCCATGACCCTGGTGAAGGTGTAAAAGGACCACCTATTCTGTCTTTAATGCCATCTTTTGACCTAATTAATTCAAGGCTGTGTACCTGATTACATGCATGCTTGCCTTCTTGGTGTGGCAAGATCACTGACCTCGATGTGGCTTGGAAGTGACAACCATGAAAATCCATGGTACATAGGAAAAATATATATCTGACACTGACGGTAAACTTTTGCAAATCCGACCACCATCCTGTGTTTCCAGAGTGCCCAGATCAATGCATGATAGAAAGTATTGGAAAGCTCATGAATGGTACATTGGGCGGCTGTGGTCGAGCGTATTGTCCACGAATCGTAGTTCGATTCCCGGCCCACGTGACTCCACGTGCCGAAGTGTCCGTGGGCAAGACGCCGAACCCCGACTTGCTCCTGATGGCAAGTCAGCGCCTTGCATGGCAGCTCTGCTACCATCGGTGTGTCAGAGTGTGTGAATGAGAACCAGTGTAAACCGCTAAGACCATTCTGTATTACATCATACCTACACTTTAAGGGATTTTACCACACTGCTACCTATTACGTTGGGCTACGTTGGTGAAAGGTTTGGCATTGCTCTTATCCGAAAGGGTCACTTTACAGCAGGTCTCTGAAGCAGAAATCCTGCTTAAGGTCATTTGTGACTGAAATGGAAGTTCTGTATGGTTTACATAATACGCCTTACAACGTCCACCAAGTTTAGAGACTGGGGCCTGTTATAGAGTACACAAGGGGTTCCTTTGCAAATTGCAATAAAAACCTTTCAACTGCAGAAAGCCCTGCCTTTGTATGCAAAGAAATCACTTGCTTGTGCCTCCCCTGAACGTTTGATGATTTGGTAAATCCCAAACGAGCGCAGAATGCCATCAAGGGTGATGAGGTCACTCCACTGGGAAGGGGGGAAAAAGTAGCACTTGATGCAAATGACTACAGAGCTCTCCACAGTGTATGGAGAGACAAAGGGCTGTCGGTCAGTTTTCGTGATAAAGCAATTGTAAGAAAAGAAATCGTTCCTTCATGTAGCGACAGTGACAGACAACGCTCTTTTTAAGGTCGATACGTTTGGTGTAGCCAATCTAGGGAATGGAGAGACGTTGTTATGCTATCGAGGGAAAGTTCTTGGACACCTTACTGCTCTACCTGCCGCATCCATACTGTACATATAAAGTGCCTGTTTATGAGCTTGCCAAACCTATGGGTTGATGATGTCTTTACAGTATGAGCTTATAACTTGAGTGAAATAGCCACACAGCTTCAGCTCTAACTGAATGTTGCATGACTTGTTTAGCTATAACATCACTTTAAGTAGTGCACTTTTAGGGGAATACATTTGTCTCGATTAAAACCGTTCTCGTGAACGATCTGATTAGTACGCGTGTAAGGGATGCGATTTCATGAGATTCCCATGTAATGTAGATTTCG
This sequence comes from Ictalurus furcatus, assembly GCF_023375685.1. Taxonomy (NCBI): domain Eukaryota; kingdom Metazoa; phylum Chordata; class Actinopteri; order Siluriformes; family Ictaluridae; genus Ictalurus; species Ictalurus furcatus. Next base: position 2,386,127 of record NC_071262.1, read on the forward strand.
CAACTTTATTAGCTCTACTGTCTTTTTAAAAGAAATATTCGATATTACTACAATGTTCTCAGAGACATGGTCTGTGCGCTTTCAGCAATGAATATTAAAAAAATGAACAATGAGCAGTATGTTAAAATGGTACGATAGAATAAAACGCTGATGTCAGAACGGAGGCATTTTTGTCGACCGCTTTCATGACTTCCTGCATAGTTAATTAGTTTCATAACAATTAAACAAGAAGTCAACATCGGGCATCTGGAACAGTGTTGTATTTTAATGTATCATGAATGATTACAGAATATGAATCCCTACACATCATGTAATAGCGTATAGATACATATATATTAGAGTGTATAGATGAAAAAAATAAGTTCTCCTCTTAAGTGGATGAGGACGATAAAAAGGCACTGTCTATACACCTGCCGTTAAAAAGAAACGCTTAAGCGAGTTGAATTGCAAACAAAACCGACCCAGCTGATGGAGTGCTCTGACATAGATTAGAGATGATTGACAGGAGAGGAGCACTTGAGGAGACAATCTGATTTCAGCTGGGGCCAATTAGTACCCCTCTGGCCACAACTCTGGATCTGTCAGTCAGGACGTTTACACGGACGACGATAATCCGATATGAACCCGATTAAGACGATACTCTGATTAAGAAACTGGCACGTAAACGGTGATTATTGAGGACCTTAATCCGATTAAAGTCCTACTCGAAGTAAACACGAATGGAATTAAGACGTGTTGCGTACTCCTGTTTTAGTCGCGTTATGGACGTGCGTTACAGACATGTACACACCTTAATCACACTATTAACGTCGTGTGGGAGTTTTCACCGCATTTTGCGACAGGACACGTGCACACACGGCAGCGCTCGAGCGTTTGACGGCGAACAAGAGAGCACGGTTGCGTCCCAAACCGCGTACTTACCTCCTATATAGTAGGTGAAATACGTGTAGGTAAGTACACGGTTTGGGACGCAGCCCACAGCATCAAGCAGTCGCCTATTAGCACGTACAGCACGACAAATAATTAACCGCACTTGAAGTGTTCGTAACATTAAAAATGAAACACCCGGAACGGTATACGGTCCCATAACGAAGACCAACTGTATATCGATACGTGAAATTCTGGAGGGAACGTCGGACGGCGTGGCGCGGTGACGTAATGACGTGTGCCGTTAATCGCTCTGTGTTCTGTAACATGTAAAACGGGAACATGAAAGGAATCTTCTAAAAGCGACTCATGTAAACACCTTAATCAGAATATTGTCTTATTCAGAATAAGCTCAATAATTAGATTACCGCCGTCCGTGTGAACGTTAAGGAAACTCACTGTTTGAAGGAAATATCAGTTCTCTAAATTGACCTAAAAATAACCATTAGAGAACATTCTCTAGCCTATAGGTTCTCTTTAGGTTGTCCCCCCCCCCCCCCCAAAAAAAATAAAACACCTCCCTGCAACGTTCTGGTAAGCTTAGTTTTTGTTTCTAGAACGTTATTATTTGGTTCCCCAAAAAATAAATAAATAACCAAACTGGAACCATATCCTAACGTTAGGGGAACGTGCCGTGTTTGCTGGGAGGAGAAGAAGAGGAGGGGAAGAAGAAGAACAACAACAACAAACACACGCTACATCTGTAAACAGCTGTAAACACATATAGGAAAACAGTCGCGCGCGTACAGCTGAAAAGATGATCACCTTCCCCTCCGTCTGAGCCGGTGGTACAGTCCAGAGATGCTGATATAGCGAGTATGAGAGAGGTTTGTCTCCAAGACTTGCGCTCTCTGTCTGCGGTTAATGAAGGTACGAGGGGAATTTCACTCATCTCATCAGGTGCCATTCTGCACCGCTTATTCGCACACGCTTAGATGGATAGATAGACCTCATGCCTCCTAGGAATGTGTACAGTGATTAGAACTGCGAAACTAATGGGCAACACATCGAAACAAGGTATTTTACCGTTTTAATGTCTACGGTTTGCATACAGAAGGCGATATACCACCATCTGATGTGCACATACGCGCATGGATGTACATGAATGCACGGAGGGCAAAAAACAATGTCTCTTAAAGGTGGGAGGACAGCCAGCTCAGCTAGACTTAAGACCCGCACACAGTGGTAGTTACAGTTTTATTTGGTGTGTGAGGGTCTGGGGAGAGTATCCCGCATAAAACAGGAGAAAGGCTACATGCATGTTACGTGACAGTTCTTCTAGTAGCTGATACGGTGCGATACAGATGTGATACAGGTGTGATACAGGTGTGAGACTAAGCGCGGCGATTGTGTGTGTGCGTGTGTGTGTGTGTGTGCGCGTGTGTGTGTGTGTGTGTTGCGTGTTTTATGTTTAGACAGTGTTGCATGTTCTGGTGTAGCCAGATGTGAGACACACCTATCCCATAGCACTATATAACGTTAGGTGAGGAATAGTCCCAGTTAGTATACATGGTTTGGAGGCCTGCTTATGACGAATGCAATTTGGGTAGGGGGGTGAGGGGTCGGGGGAAAGTGGGGGGGGGGGGGGGGGGTCACATAGGTTGTTTGGAGTACATTCACGAATGGACATGATGCATACTATAATTATTCAATTTACATACCATCAGTGTATATATATATATATATATATATATATATATATATATATATATATATATATATATATATAATTTATATATATAAATAAATAATAGTGTACGTTAGCAGAGAACTCTTCTACTGATTAGGTCCAGCTGACTTGGTGGTGAAGCTGCAGGTGTGTCTTTTTGCCACTTGGGATTTGAATTGTAGGCTGTACAAACTGGAAAGGAATTTGTCATTGTGTAAGACTGTTCAAACTTAAAAACTAGATGTACTTATTTTAATATTTTACTTCTTTGGAAATAGTATAGGTCAAGTAAAACCATACTTTTTTTTTTTTTTTTCCTTTTCCATCCAGTGTTGCAGTTAGCGTAAGTGTACCTGTAGGCTACCTGTTCAGCGCACCGAAATCTGTTTTCAGATATTTATTTTAGTATATATTGGTTTGTTTTTTATGGGATGTATATATTGCTAACATGAAAATTTTCGATCGCTCGTTTGATGTTTTATTAATTCATTCACGCGCAAAAATATATGAAACATACAATGAAATATGTGTAACGCCTGACATGAGCATAAATGGTACACAAATGGCCTCAGGATCAGAAAGCATGAAACAAGAACAAAGAACAGAAGGATTGATACGGCTCCGGCGACAAAAACGCTGAAACAATACTTCGCAACTTAACACTAGCTGCGTTTACATGGACAACAATAATCCACTCTTAATCCGATTAAGACCATACTCTGATTAAGAAACTACCATGTAAACAGCAATTTTTACGTACCTTAATCTAATGAAGGTCATAATCGAATTAAGCTCTAATCGAATTAAGACAGGTGGAGTACTCCTGTTTTAGTCGCATTATGGACGTGTATTACAGACATGTAAACACCGTAATCACATTATGAACGTCGTGTGAGAGTTTTCACCGCATTTTGTGACAGGACACGATCACACACGGCAGTTCTCAACATTTTACGGCGAACAAGAGAACACGGCTGCGTCCCAAACCGCATACTTGCCTACTATAGGCCTGTAGTGGGGAAAAATACATGTATCTCGGCTACTATATAGACGGTAAGTACGCGGTTTGAGACGCAGCCCACGGCTTCAAGCAGTCGTCTATTAGCACGTACGGCAAGACAAATAATTAACTGCACTTAAAGCGTTCGTAACAAAATAAATAAATAAAAAACACCCAAAACTGTATACGGTACCATAACGAAGACGAACTGTATGTCGATACGTGAAATTCTGGAGGGACGTCGGACGGCGTGGCGCGGTGACGTAATGACGCGGGCTGTTAATCTAATTATGTTCTATAACATGTAAAACGTGTACATGAAAGGAGTATTCTAAAAGCGACTCATGTAAACACCTTAATCACATTATTATCTTACTCAGAGTAAGGTCAATAATTAGATTTCTGCCGTCCATGTAAACGTAGTCAGTGAGACAAGCGAGTTTAAATATACATACTAATTAGAATAGGTAACACAGAACAGCTGATGACAATGATGACATATAAAAGAAACAACCAATACCGATACAGGGGCGGAGACAGGACAGAAACTATACCAACACATACATGTGAACATAAGCAAAGCCACCGACAACCCTGAAGCGTGCTCCGGTGCGCGCGCTACAGGAAATCTCTGATATGTGAAAATGTCAGTCATTTGATAATGTGTTAACTTTATTAATAGGCACCGTTTCAAAGAGGATCAAATGTTGGCTTGTCCAAATATGACAAAAAAAGCCAACAGCTTCCATGGGATGTACTTATTTTTTCACATGGCTGTAGAGTCATTGAGGGCTCATGCAGTGCTGCAGATTTTTGCATAATAAAGAAGTAAGATCAGTTTTTACAGACTACCTGCAGACAGCCTGAAATCTCCCTTTCTATAGTTGAATTATCAGCAGGTCTCCTTTCCCTGCACTGCCTGTCTTCAGAGTTCATTCTCACCCTCGACTACTTCCTGTCCACTCCATATCTTCTAGCAAGGGCAGTTTTTTAATGCCATTTTTTTTTTATTATTATGTAAAGATAACCATACTGACACCGACAGCTACTATCATTTCTGTTTTATTGTCAATTTTTTTCCCACTGAAGAATAGTTCATAGAATGATGCACATTCGGTGATGTTAACATGTAGGTTTGTTCAGCTGATTTACATGTATACCGTTGTGCTCATAAATTTACACACCCCTTGCAGAATCTGCAAAATGATCAAAAATTATTTCTAAAAATTGCATTTTTAAAAATTTTTTTTTTTTTAATTTAGTACTGCCCTGAAGAAGCCATTTCACATAATTGAATACGTGGAAAGTTTACATACATTTGATTCTTTATACTACGTGTTATCTGGATGACCAACGACTACTTTTATGGTTTGCGATAATTGTTCATGAGTCCCTTGTTTGTCCTGAGCAGTGAAACTGCCCACTGTTCTTCAGGAAAATCCTCCAGGTCTGGCACATTCTTTGGTTTTCCAACATCTTCTGCATATTTGACCCCTTTCTAACAGCGGCTATATGATCTCGATATCCGTCTTTTCACATTTTCACTCAGGACAACTGAGGGACTTTTCAACAGGATTATCTTTGTAAATTTTTTTATTGTTTTGTCTTCTCGGAAACATGTAAATATGTTTTGTAGCTGCTGAAGGGCGGTACTAAATTGAAAAGAAAAAAAAAAGAGAGCTTTAAACTAAATAACAGTTTACATCCCACTGGTATCTCATAAATCAGGTTCTCAAGCCTGAAGTGGTGCTCTGTGCCTCAAACTGTCACTGTAATGTGCCGTCTCACTGTAATCTGCTAATACATCCTTCACTACATAAAGAAACACGGTGCCACTTGCTTTGGCTTTCCATTCAACATTTATTAGCAGGGAATTAAACAATTGAAGCGGTTTAGCGGAGCCTTTCTCATCTGCAGAGTCCAGAATTAATTGTGGCTGTTAGAAACCTAGCAATCTGTTGTTGATATTTGTGATTAATAGATGAGCATCTGTGTGAGCTTGGGTACTGTATACCACCTACTCATCCACTCTCAGGATGACATTCTCCCATTGCTGCAGCTTGTAAAATAAAAATAGACATATGCATTCAAGTTTCAGTCTACTGGCAAAAAAAACAACAAAAAAACAAATCAAAGGGATTTTGTTGGCATAATGCGAGTCTTAATGGAAACAGCCTTATGAGGAGGACATGACTAAGCACTGCAGTCTTTTTTTTTTTTTTTTTTTTAAAAAATGTAAATCAAGGAATGTTGCATGCATGTTTGTGACAATTATGCAAAAATAAACCATCCTGTGTCTAACTGCGTTTTTGGTTACAGCTCAAAACATAATGGCATTTCTAGCAAATAAACAGCCGGTACTATGTGGCAACTTTTAGCTTTCTTTGTTTTGACGTGGTCACAAATGTATCGAAAGATACAAAAATACTAAAAATACGAAACTCAGATGTCAGAGAAGAAAGGTAGGGATTTTTGCAGAGGTGGATTCAGGGTAGAGTCTAAGACTGCACTCATGCTAAGCAGACTCTTGGCTGTCAGCTGCTGTGCTGCTGAGAGGGGATGTAAAGCTTGCAGCATGCCTTATAGTGCCAACCCTCAGGCAGTGCGGCAGCCTTGACTGAGAGGCTGACACTACCTGGCATTTATCCAATAAAAGATGTTTAAAGTACAGTGCTGTGATAAAGCACTGATTTCTTCTGGTTTTGTGTAGATCTCATACTAAATTGTTTCAGAAATGCAAACAAAATAATAAAAAAAGAGAAGCTAAAACAAAGGCAACCCGAGTAAGCACAGAATACAGTAAATGATAGTGTTATGGATTGAAGCAAAACAGTTATCCAATACCAACTGGGCATGTGTGAAAATGTATTTGCCCCTGTAGTTACTAATTAAAACGAATCTATGAAACTGCGTTCACAATTGGGTTCAGGTAGACTAGATTAAACCAGGCTGGATTACTGCAAACCCTGTTCAATCACATCAACACTTAAATAGACACTGGAATGGAATGGCTGCCATATATGTAGAGATGCTGATTTAAGAAAAATATATTTATATATATATATATGCTCTTGGTTTTGTAGACAAAGTCTAGACAAAGAAAGGATCTGCTCTTGATCCAGAACATACAAGCTCCTCTGTGAAACACGGTGGAGGTAGTGTCATGGTTTAGGAACAGGCTCACTAAGCTTTAATGATGATGCAACTCATGATGGTAGCAGAATGAATTCAGATGTATACAGGAACATTTTGTCTGTCGATTTACAGAAAAAAAATGCATCAAAATGAATCGGGAGGAACTTTTACAATGATCCGAAACATACTGCCTACACAACAAAACACGACTCAGGGGAAAATTGGAAGGTTTTAGACTGTCCAAGTCAATCACCGACCTTAACCCAGTTGAGCATGCATTTCCTAAAAAATTGGTTGGTCTGATATAGTGGTCTGGTTTTATGTTGTATAACACATCTAGGTCTAAATATCATTAAATAAATGCTGAAATCCTAAACTCTTGTCTCATATCCAACTTTTGATCTCAAACCCTAATGTCTTTAATGTCTAAAATATCAAGTAAAATCTCAAATAAAATAAATACAAAAGGCCGTAGCTAATTTCAAATGATGACATCGAAATGATATTTTGACTAAGACTGACTTACATCTTTACGCTTACACTGGCACTTTATTTCCCACTCTGTTTCCTTTCAGCTGAACTGTTTTGACATTTACTACTCTATACAGCAGGCTACGAGTAATGCAAATATGAATAGAGCTTCTCAGAAACTACAAAATTAGCAGACGTCGTTCACACTTAGACGGACACATCATTTTGAAACTAGCTGTTAGTTTAAATGACTAAACACTAAACTGAAAGTAGCTTGAAAATGAAAGAAAGATGGGCTACCTAGAAAGTATAGCTTGTCAAACGAGAAGCTTCTCGAGTATCTACTGTGACTTTTTCTCTGTAGGTAATTTGCATTTATATTATTTGGACTGGAATGATCACACGACAGTCACCGCTAGAGTAGCGTGTATTATGCGCTGGTCTTTTTCTGCTATGCATATTGATTGAAGGCTAAGAGAATGCAGCTCTGAGCGCAGCTGCCTGCAGCCTATGCTGCAACAAGTAGTTCTAAATTACAACGCTAACATGAAATTTATTGCTCCGCCAACCCACGGCCCATCGGGAACGCTCTCGTTTCCCGGTTCTTTTTTTTTTTTGCCCGCGCAAAATAAAGTATTCCGAGCATGTTCCGTGGCCTGTAAAGGGGGCGTCTTTGCCACACCTACAGAAATACACATCCAGAAACACCCACTGTACGTTGCAGTACCCCTGGAAACCCCTGGAATTTAGTGAATGCTGAAATTTTAAACTCTCTTCTCGTGTTCATCTTTTGAGCTCAAACCCAAATGTCTTCAATCTACAGCAAAAACAAATGAATTCGCTTTGCCGTTCCAATAGTTTTGGAAGGGACTGTAATGTAGGTTGTAATTCCAAGTTCTCAATTTGTAAATACCAATAGTGTTTAATTTTAGGATATATGAGCAGACTACCTTTGCATAAAACCATTACTATAAGCTTAAGCATGCATATTTACATAAATATTATGTTATTAATAAATTGTTTACCACTATTTTTGTTGTACTGTATTTGTTGCAAGTATTTATTTGCCCTGTCATGTCAGATAAATCCAGTGACTACATTTCCCATCCTGCACTGCGGCCTACAAACATGGCCGCCATCGGACTGCGTTTCCCAGAACACTCATTCATTCTATCACGCACACCTGCGTCCAATCTAACACACGATGACACCACAGTATGAAGAGACTGTTTGTTCACAATAGCTTTGCGAAGTATTGAGTGTTATCACCGTACCAAGCGTTTGTACCAACCCTGTTCCTCGTTTTGATTCTTGTTTCTCGTTGTCGATTCTCGCCTTGCCTCGTTTATGCCTGTCTGTTGATCGCCTGACCCATTGCCTGTTTTTGACCACGCTGTTGTCTTATGATTTGGATTTGTCTGCCAGTCTGTCTTTATTAAAGACTCTTATCGGCACTTGCATCCGTCCTAACCTTCATTACGTGGAATACATGACAGAGTGAGATTGGACGCAGGTGTGTGTGATAGAATGAACGAGTGTTCTGGGAAATGCAGTCCATGGCGGCTATGCTTGTAGGCCGCAGTGCAGGATGGGAAAGGTAGTCACTGGTTTGCTGTGACATGACCCGTACAAGCTTACATGCACAGCAATAAAATGTTCAGACACTAAAAATAGTTTGATGAAAAAACAGACACCTTGTGCCCATGGAAAGTAATGCAAAGTAGCTGTACAATACACCTAAGGATACTGGAAATGCACCCAAGGATACTGGAAAGTCACAATTAATATGTACTGTATATGCAGGTATGCATGTTTCACAATGCATCAGTGGAGCCTGATGGTGCACTTGAAAGTGTGAGAGAGTGTAAGAGCGGCCAATGCCTGAAGCTTCCTCTAAGCTTTTGGTTAAACAAACTCCCAGTGTAGCAAAAGTTCCAGTTCTCTCGCCTGATACACTGCGCTGACTTCATGGTAATTCCTCCACATTACTCTGTGCAGTTACCATATCAAAGCCTAGGCGTACTGCAGTCACATGAATATAGCACTGGGGATTTTCTTCGTTTAATTGCTTCTTTCTAAATCAAATGATTGAGAAACGCAATAAGCAGAAAACACTCACGGTGCCATATGTCTAAATGTCATTAAGCGAGAGGCAAAATAAAAGTCTCCATATAGTTAAAAAGACGGTTTTTACGATACACTTCTGAAAGACTGATTTTGCTCCTGTCCCAACTTTTTGGAGTGTGCTGCAAGGCATCAAATTCAAAATGTGCGTATATTTACAAAATACAATCAAAATAGAAAGACGATCAGCCGAAACATTGTCATTTCTTTGTACTTTTGTCCAATAAACGTTCAAGAGGATTTCGTTTTTACTGCATTTTAGAAAATACAATAAAATCTTTTCCTGAAATGGGGTTTGTATATATATATATATATGAACAAATGTTTAGTTATTTAGTTAAGAAGTTGACCCTGGCTGTAAAGACAGACCAAAAACCATTAGTCATATCGATAACTGAAAACACTGTGTATGAATTTGGAACGCCATCAAAATCCGTGCTTGGGTCAGCTACACGTGGTGGAATACGATCAATACAGGTGTTAGCAACACGATAATCTACTGTCATGGATTTTGTCAGATGGATTTTGGTGCACTTCCTGCTGTCTCCGTCTTAGGCCCACCCTTCCTCACATGCCAGAGAGGAGAAGAGGAGGAACTGCACGCTCGGACAAAAATGCCTCGGTTAACCAAATCAACAACTGTGGGCTGAATTCCCTCAATAGCTTCCGTTGAAATGGGGTACCGTTTTGTCATGGCAGGAGGTCTACCTGTAAGACGTTCTGGTTCTTTGTCAAGTGGCCCGCAGTCATTCTTATCCTTAGCCCAAATAGGATGATTAGCAATCAAGAGATCTGACACCTGAACTGCACGAACGTTTGGAAAGTTTAGGTTTAGCTGGTTCAAAATCCAACTGCGAGTGGAATTGTGAGATTACATCAATGCCCAAAATAGGAGCGGTGCTAATCTGTGCTACCATGAGATCGATTTTAGGACCAAAACATAAACGAACAGGTTCAGTCATGTCAGTGTGAGAGTTTTCTCCAGTCACACCAGAGATAATATTGGTTCTGGTTCGACAAAGACTAAAATCTCTAGCCATCTCAATAGGAATGAATGATACTTCTGCACCAGTGTCAATCAAAAGCTGCATTCACGGTGATTTTTCACATACCAACGGTTATCTCGCTTGTGAGTAATTGGCTGCGAAAAAGGATCTCGTAGCAGACATCTCTAAAAAGAATGAGGAGCAGAACGGGGAGGGGGAATGAATCTGAATGGGAGGCACATGGGAGGTAACAGCTGAATTATTCACCCTGCCGTCACGGCCGAGATATCTCCGCCCGGTGAGTCAGGCCGAGCGACTCCAGAATTAGGAGCACATTTCTCACGATCGGCTTTCTTTTTATGACATGATCGCTCCCAGTGTCCCTGCTTATGACAGTACCGGCACACATCTCGCTGAACATATTGAGCATTCACGGTGTTCACGTAAGCGGCGGTTTTCATCATAGCAGACAGACGAGCTTTTACGTTTGAATCTTTTTCATAAGCCGAAAGAGTATCGGCGAGATCACCCAGGTGTGAGGTACGCCAGGTGGATTTCACAATCGGCAGCGCCTTGCGTAAGTCAGATTTCAAACCATCAGCCTACTGACTAACAGGAGCACGTCTTCCAAGAACATCCGAGATGGAACTCGTCTCGTATCCTCCGTACAGCATGAATGTCTGAGCATAACGCTGAGCGTATTCCATTGCAGACTCGGTTTCACTTTGTTCAGACACGACAGTTTCATACCGACGCTCAGTACTGTCCACAAAACCACGAGTACGCTCAAGGATACCTTCCATACATTTCTGTACCCCTCGGTCAAAAATTTGTCAACCCCTCCACTTCGGTAGACAGAAATATTTGAGAGCGCATGGCGATAACGTCCAAAGGATGCAGGTTGTACAACTTGATTTTACGTCAGAAATGGACTCGTGCTCATTTCTCTAGGATGTTTAAAATCCCTTGCCGTTTTATCTACTTGCTCAGGGCTCAGTGGCCGACATTTTATCGTCATTTTAGCCTCCTCGTGCCCTTTCGGCCTTGATTCTTTAAGCGCTATGCCGACGGCTGCCGGTAGCGCTGGGAAGTTCGGATCGTTTTTACTGACTCGGCTCTTTGAATCCCTTTCAGCAAAATGAACGAATCTTTTTTTCCGAGTCATTTCGTTCATTTCAGCAGAATATAACGAAAACGTTACATGTTCAATTCCCCAACACATCTAGTACTTACGCAAACGTTGTTCGTATTTGGAATAAAAAATAGACTACAGGCTATAGGCTAATGCAGCCGAGACCGAACGATGAGGCTTCGTGAAACAGGCCTCAAGAATGACGGAGAATTAATGAACGCCATCAGTGAAGATAATCACGAAATGTTCTAAGATGTCTCTCAAAACATCATTAATGATGGATTGAAAGACAGATGAGGTGTTTAATTAGCAATAAAGTATTACTAAATATTAATAGTGACTTGGTAATTAATGCCATCTTCCGATTATCACCATCCCTGATCTGGGCTATGTAAGAAGTGCCATGTAATTGGCACTTAGTGAAGCTTAGTGAAGAAATATGCATGTATAAGTGGCTCCAAAACAGCATGTGCTAGAAGAGGATAGCGGTGCGTTAGGATTATGTTATTTAGCAATGTACTGTGTAGTCTGTATGTATCTCTATGTAGATCAGTGTTGAAAACTGCAGGATTTAAGCAATACCCTGGCCGTTGTAATTTATGTGAGTGCTGCGTTTACAGAGCCAGGTGTGACCTAAAATGACAGCGTAGCATGGCTGTTTGAGAAAGAAGTGAGGTGGAGATGTGTGGTGTAGCCGATTGTTCGTATTCCACTGATCTTTCGTTAAGCGCCTGAAGAGTTGGGGATATTGTTTCGTGTCGTAAATAGACATGAAATGAATTCTCAGATATTACACTGTGTCTCCTGGGTTCAGACTGAAACAAGGCAGTTGCACTTATTATTCATTATTACTCATTATTATTCTCTCTTCTTTCATACACACTTTTCCGTGCTACTGTCACTTGAATGCATTTTTACAATCGGCTCTAGCTGTGTCGCTCCCGTCTGTCTCTGCCATGCCGGCTCTCGTGTCTCGTCTGCTCAGTGAAACACAAAGCACTTGTTTGTAAATCACCCACAGGTACAGGCTCATCCTTACCACTCATTCTCTCTACTCCACCCTCCATTAACAAACTGGCACTCGATCATGCCTCCCACCGCCACATGCCCCCACTACTTAGCTCAGGCCAGTGAGACTGCCACTAACTACCTCCCTGAGTCCCTGAACAAAGCGGGGGTCGATATCAAAAGGAACAGTTAGTATCTGGTGGCCTACAGTGCATCTCATCCTCATGGACTGCACCAGATTGGTCAGTTCTTGCTGTGAGAGGTTCCTCCACTCTTCCACCAAGTTCTCGATCACGTCTGAGGGGACACACACGGTTACATGTAATTTTCCACTGCGAGGACGATCGGCTGTCCTTCCTGTCTCCCTGTAGCACCGTCTTAGGCGTCTTACATTACAGACATTACAGTTTATTGCTCTGGACACATCTGCAGTCCTCATGCCTCCCTGCAGCAGGACTACGGCATGTTCACGCAGGTCAGCAGGAACCCTAGACATCTTTCTTCGGGTGTTTTTCAGAGTCAGTAGAAAGGTCTCTTTAGTGTCCTAACTTATTGTAACTGGTAACTTTATTGCCTAGCGCCTGTAAACTGTTCGTGTCTTAAGGACTGTTCCACAGGTGCATGTGCAATAATTGTTTATGGTTCATTGAACACGCATAAAAAAACTTTGTTTAAACCCTTTCTAATAAAGATCTGTAAAGCTTATTTTGGATTTTACAAAATTATCTTTACAATACAGTCTCATATATATATATATATATATACACACATACACACACACACAGTATAATCCCTAGTGTTGAATTAACTCCCAGAGTGTTTATATGAGTCCAATGGACTTATATAAACACTGAAGGGTGTGAATTCAACACTGTGGGTGTTAAATCAACACCGGTGATTTTGCTGTGTATAATATAGTCTTTGGTTATTGGATTTATCATCTTTCATGTCCTGACAGCTTTTCTCACACTTTTGATGGTAAGGGCTTTTGTCCCGTCTTCAGTGCATCTTGAGCATCTGCTGTTAAAGGCCTTGCCTGTAAATTATTATTATTATTTTTTTAAACTATAAAAACCCTGGTTAAATGAATCTCAAATTATATCATGTGTTAGATAGAAACAGGACCATCGAATGTATTATGCGCATGATTGACAGTGAAATTATGTTTACTTCTCTATACAGCTGTAACTGATTATTCTCAATCCAAACGTGGTAAGTGTGTTTCTTAAATTTCATGAAACGTCAGATCTAAATAATCTCAAAAAGACCTCGAGAATCATCAAATGATGTGAAATAGGTATAAACATGGAAAACAACAACAACAACAACAACAACAACAACAACAATAAAAAACCCTGAGCAGTTTGACATCCAATATTTAATATTGGGATTGAAATCTGGGGCTAAATTCTAACATACTGCTGATCTCTAAATGGTCAGTTTTAGTAGTTGTGTGATCAGCAGTTGTGTTAGTTGACTTGTACAGTGAGTATGTGTTGTGTTGTATGTAAACGCTAATATCAGCTTCCTCTCTGTTCTACATCAATAACGAGAAAACTGCTGAAACAATGGGTTTGTATGTTTAGACTGTAATATTTATAACGATTTGCAGGTGGCTAACGAGACTGATGCTACTAGAGTGTGTAATGGAGAATTGTAGGCCTGTCATTTCAGTCATTTCATGTTTCAATCTGTCATTTCAGACTTCCGTGTGAAATGTCCTGCGTAGTTGAGCCGATGAATGAAGCCGAATGAGCTTTGTGGGGGCATTTCCAGCCATGGAAGAGATGAACTATACACCCTACCCACCAATGTCCAGAGCACAGCGGGAGATGGAAATGTCATACAGCAGCTCGTCGGATGAGAGCGATGGTGGCCACCAGCCCAAATCTTACACATCCCAGACCTTACCTGATTATGGTCAAGATGTCAGCTACCAAAGCCACAATATAAGACAGACAACTTTCAGTGTGAAGGGACAAGGTAAACGATTGCAGGTTCATTTTCGTTTTTAATTGTGGGACAAGCATAACATGCTAGAATCTTATTGTTGTTTTTTGCTTTTCCGGAGTGCGTAGCATTGCTGCCTCTCAGCTCCAGGGTCCCTGATTTGTTAATGAGCTGTTGTTACCGTTTGTGTGGAATTCCTCTGTCTGTTCTCCTTGGTTTCCTCTGGGTTCTTCTGTTTCCTCCCAACACCCCCAAATCATGCCAGTAGGTAGACTGGCTAAGATAAATTGTCCTTAGGTGATAAAATCTGTTGGAGTGTGTGTGCATGGTGCCCTGTAATGCACTTGCATCCCTTCCAGGGTGTATTCTCAGTTCACATGTAGCATTCCTGGGATAGGCTCCAGATCCACCACAAACCTGACCAGGATAAAGCGGTTACTGAAAATGAGTGATAGTGAGTGAGGGAATATAATGTAGTTTGTTATGTAGCCTAATAAATGAGAAGTTTCTTGGCTGATATTGAACTCCTTTTCCTGTATTAAACCCATATTATATGTAATATTATAAGCAGTCTGTTTACACAGCTGATGATGGACTTTTGTCCGAACTGTTCTGTTTCACTGGAGCTACTGTTTAATGTCGTTTAAGGAAAGTTGACAGACGAACTGGTTGACTAATACTGGCCTGGAATTTTTGCTTTGTTAGCCAATAATAATTACACAGGTAGTGTTGACCTGTTATGGCATTACTGCCTATCACACCTTCTCCGGTGCCCATAGGATTACCCGGCTCAACCTGCATCCTTGCCAACATGCCTAACGCAACCAAAACCATACAGGTCTCCCCAGCGACTAAGGCCCCACTGGCACCTTTAATGCGTGTTCAGTGCCACTGGTTCCATATGGCATAGATCAGCTGCAGGGTCGTCAGCCAGGTACCACCCCTCTCCAGGCGGCAGAGCTGTGAACTAGACCTTGGCTTAGGTTTTACTACAACACTTTTCTTTTCTCTTCGCCCAGAGCCTAAAGCTCCTCTTCGGCCATGGTCTTTCAGGGTCTTGCACTGATTTGCTCCAGTTACTCCCATATCCCTCAGGAGGTTGTTGAGAACAGTTGATGTTCCAACAAAGCCATGGCATCCTACATCTACCGGGTAAATGATGGTTCTCCAGCCAGCCTCCTTACACTCAGCGACGAGATCTGAGTACTTCAGCCTCTTCCTCTCAAAGGCAGCTTCTACTCCCTCCACCCATGGGACAGTTAGCTCGATGACGTACTTCCACCGTGCTTGACTGATGAACTTGTATGTTTTGGATCATAAGCAGATCCTTTCTTTCTCCATTAATCTTGGTTCCAGAACTTGTATGGCTCATCTCTGTATTTCTTTGCAAATTCTAATCCTGCCTTTCCCATTCTTATTGCCGATGAGTGGTTTGCATCTTGTGGTATGGCATGTATATTTCTGCTCTCTACGTCTTCTTCAAAAGGTGGACTGTGATACCATCACCCCTGCCCTGTGGAGGTTGTTGGTGATGTCACTGTGTGTTGTCACATGAAATATTGACTTTCTTTCTTTCTTTTTAAATGTAGAAACTTCATTATTTTTGAAAGGTATCATTATTGTACAGCATTTCTTTGCATGTTCCCAAGAATTTTGTACAATACTGTTATCAAAGCATTCCATGCCTGTTTCTTTCTCTTGCAGAGCCAGAGTTTGGCAAGCCTGATAAGATGCTGAGTGGTAACTTCGATGAGGAGCATGACTATTCACTTCGTGTGTCTCCGGGCTCAGATGTGGACGATGAAGCTGATGTAGAAGTGGATCCATCACCCAGCATTTGTCTCTGGATGGGGGAAGCAAAGTCAGAGCCGAGCTCCTGTTTGTCCAGCCGTGCCAATTCAGTTCTCTCTCTTACTGACACAGAGCAAGACAGGAAGTCAGTCTGCAAAAATGGCAAGTACTGCTTCAAGATAATTCTCCAGAACACAGTGTATATTATCTCCAAACATTAATTAATTTATTTATTAATTTCCGTAACACGTGTGTACACAGTGTCACAAAGATCTTGAGATTAGATTCACTGAGCACTACTAAAGTATGGTTGATAATGCTTTTCCATTAGACATTATGCAATTATTAATCTGAACTAGAATCCAGCACTCTTGTCTGTTTTCCTTTAAATAATAGCGATAATAATAGGATTTCTGCTCCTAACCATTATCTTAAAACTTCATTTTCATATTGTATGTCGTAATCTACATGTCGTAATTTATCCCCTACCTGGGATAAATTTCTGTGGCTAGATGTAAGGCTACATATCTATGCATATCACATTTCGAATACAGGTAAAGATGTGAAACGTTAGGGAATACAATAGGAATAGATGTAAAACTTGTGGTGGCAGTGGAATTAAAACACCTAGTGTAAAAGCAGACTTTTGGTAATATCGACTTATTCTTTCAGCTCCTTCTATTTTTTTTTTCTCTCATAGCCCTCAACATGGCATTATCAACATATTATATTAATTAGATCAACATTACATTATTAATATAGTGCATAACATGATATATTAACACAGTTCATTTTAGTTATCAACTAATACAATACAAATTATCAAGTCATTTTCTAAATATTAGCCAGAGTGCAGTATCTTGGAACCTTGGAACCATGTGTACTGGGTTGTTGGCTTGCTAGGTAGTGA
This sequence comes from Ictalurus furcatus, assembly GCF_023375685.1. Classification (NCBI taxonomy): domain Eukaryota; kingdom Metazoa; phylum Chordata; class Actinopteri; order Siluriformes; family Ictaluridae; genus Ictalurus; species Ictalurus furcatus. The sequence goes on from NC_071262.1 coordinate 2,403,230, forward strand.
TATTCTTCTTCTTCTTCTTTTTCATATTATTATTATTATTAACAACAACAACAACAACAACAACAATAAATATAGCTGCAAGCAGCAATACCGGGGTCAAGCCAGTTATCGGCACCATGAGCAGCAAAAGAAGCTTTGTGACATGTTTTTGGTTAGAGTAACAGGAGTTAGAAAATGTAACCTGCCAATCATAAAAAAAACTCCATTTATTTTTAAAAATAACTAAAAATAGCTACTTCTTAGAAATTCTGTCCAGTATGAGGTGCTGTTCTGAAACTGCTCAGGTAGCATCTGGGCACGATGGCTATCATGCAGAACAGCGTTCAAGAGTTATAACCCAAAAAACTGTTTTTCCCTATCTCCTGACCAGTAGGGGGCAGTGTGCTGAAACTTTACAGGTCACCTCAAGCCCTAATCTTGATGACACGTACCAAATTTTGTCACAATCCCTCAAAGTGTTGCGGAGATACAGCCTCAAATTCAATTTTGTGCGTTCTTCAAATTCGTTGAAGCGCCATTCGAAAACGTTCGGGTTGATCAAAATTCTTCGAATTGACTTTTTGTCGTGAATACACCTAGACGATGCGGGCCAATTTTCGTGCAAATCGGACAAACCGTCTAGGAGGAGTTCGAAAAAGTAGGTTTTCTAAACATTTCAAAATGGCGGACAGGAAGTTTGCTCGACCATGACATCATCGGTATCTTTGTTCTCGGCATGAACCACGGAATGATGTAGTGATACATTATCTCCTTGGGTTGTTTGATGGAAAAAAAAATCCAAGGAAAGCAATGCCTTAACAAATCCAGAAAGCATTCTATGTCCTTTATGAAGTGTTTATCTTACATATCTTTACTGTTACAGCTGGACAATCATATGTCCTGTGTTGATTTGAACACGAATACTCAAGCACACCAAAGGTTCTTAAATGACCGAGGTGGATAATACTTCATTGTCAGTGGAGGCTGCATTTTAGAAATAGAATGCTGAACTCATCTGTACCACTGTAGCCATCAAAGGGTGTGATCTCCAGGACAACCACTGTCTAGTGCTTTTGACAGCCTAGCCAATGCTCTGCCTCTGTCTCATGGCAACTGCACTCTTTATGTCATGCTGCTTCCTCTCTTTCTCATTAACTAGCTGTAGAGCTTTAGAGATTTAAATCTTTAACGTCACAAGAAGTTTTATCAGTATGCAAATATACAGCAAACTCCAAAATTATTGGCACGGTATTTTAATGCTATTCAGTTAAGATTTTAGATTTAATCTTTTTTTCCCCCCCCCAAACATGACATATTTTCCTAATAGGTTCATTTTTATTTATTGATATATATATATTTTTTAATTACCTAACCATTAATATTTGCTCTCCCATGTAAAGAATATCTGGATGCATCCAGAAAGCTTTCTGTCATATCTATCAAGGTTTTTAAACTCCGTGTGGACAGCACTCCACAAAAAAAATGGGCTTGGTGCCAAACCTTTTGTTCATTCATATTAAAATTAAGTTGAGCTGTGAGTGCACACTAGTGCCTCACTGAGTGCATAAAGATAGCTCCTGAATGAAATTGTCCTGCTACATCCAGCTTCAGAGGATTCAAACAGAGGGTGTTGATGCTTTACTTTTCCAGGCTTGTACTGCAGCTGCTTTCAGTTACTGTTTGTTTTGGACGGTTCCTCCCTTAGGCTCCTATTCAAGTGGTGAAGTGCATGCACAATTGGGTTAAGGTCGGTTGATTGACTTGGCCGGTCTAAAACCTTCCACTTTTTTTCCTCTGATGAAATCCTTTGATGTTTGGCAGTGTGTTTGGGGGTCATTGTCTTGCTGCATGATGTTCCTCCCAATTAGATTGTATGCATTTCTTTGTATACTGGCTGTAAATATGTTTTAATTCTGATCTATCGTCTCGTATTCATCTTTTGCTCTCAAAACCAAATGTCTTCGGTGTGTAACAAAGACAAAAGAATCGGCCGTGCCGTTCCAATACTTTCGGAAAGGACGATATGACGGGGAAAATGTGCCTTTAAGTAGAGGATATTATCTGCTTGTGCCATATTTTCTTTTCTCCACCAGTGTCTAGGTAATCATTAGTACATCTTTATTTATTTAGTCTTCTCATAAACAAATTAATAAAAAAATAAATAAATAAAAGACCCCAAAAGCCAATAATGCACTGTTGTAAGGACAAAGGTGCTTGTTGCTATCACATTCCCCAGCTAAATAAAAAGTAGAGACATTTAGAACCAGTTAGACTTTCTTTGAAAGCTTTTGTTGTATGGCAGGTCATATTCACGTTGGCCGAGGAGCTGTGATGATAGAGTGAGAGAAGGGGTATGCTTTGTTCTTTTCCTGCCTGTCTGGATCACTTGCATTTATTCCCCCGTCTGGTAATTGACATTCCGCACTGCAAATGGCTTTTGCCAGCAGTCACAGCCTTCACTTTTAATGGTGGGAAAAGTTTCAATTCAGGCAGCTTTGCCAGTATTTAGGCCTGGCTGTCAGCAGAATATATCGTGTTCGACAGTGGCAGAATTTATTCAGGGCTGAATTTAGTTATTTATTTAATTATTTAAAATCAATGCATTCTGTGAAAATGGTTAAGTGTTATTATTTGCCATAGAATTGGACGTCACATGATCAATAAACGCTGAAAAACACGTCCTCGTGTATAGGTGACTTGTTCATGTGTGGGGAATTAAAAAAAAAAAAAAAAAAGATTCATTTGAGAGTGGATCATGATTATATTTATAAGAAAACAATGTTGTTTGGTGTAGACTCCATCTGACCTACAATTAGACCGGTGTTAATTCACTGTTTATTGTATATGGATCCCTAATTTATCTTTATTCTTAATTGAAAAGTATGTGGTCTGCAATGTGGTTTGCATGAAATACTCATTTCAATACACTTGGTTGCTCAGAGTGTTCATGGAGCACCAGTAAGGTGTCAGAAACGGTATGTATGAGATGATGAGACATCATCTAGATGTACAGGTATAAGTGGTGGATCAGCAAATGTAAGAGCTTTGACTGCTCACAGTATTTTTATCCTCTCTCATGATCCTGTTAGGCAAGTACAGTAAGTATCTCATAATAACCTTCATTTGAAATGTTTTTGTCCTTTCTTCAGTATACTGTAGCTCTCTCTTTTTTTTCTTCTTCTTCTTAAAATCAAGCACGATCAAGAACAATGAGTTTAGCCTGATTATGAAAGGATCTGTGATCCATTATGCTCTCTGATGTTACATAGATAATAAGACAAGATGGTCTCCATAGGAACACTGAGATATACTTTATTTCTATCCTGTAATGCTTTACGTGAGTGGCAATGGTTTGTGTTCAGCAACTTTTTGCAGCAGTTATAATGGTCCTCTGAGGAAAACAGGAATAAATACACACACACACACACACACACACACACGGATCAGCCATAAAATTTTTAAACCGCTGACAGGTGAAGGGAGTAACATTGATTATCTTGTTACAATGGCACCTGTCAAGGAGTATATTAAGCATCAACAGTCAGTTCTTGACGTTGATGTGTTGGAAGCAGGAAAAATGGGCAAGCGCAAGGATGTGAGTGACTTTGACAAGGGACAAATTGTGATGGCTGGATCAGAGCATCTCCAAAATGGCAGGTCTTGTATAATATAATATAAAATATAATAAAGCACAAGTATAAAAATATAAAAAATTATTACAATATTAAAAGTAACAGTCAGTACGTGGTGGCCTCCAGCTGCTTTAAGTACTACAGTGCATCTCATCCTCATGGACTGCTCCAGATTGGTCAGTTCTTGCTGTGAGATGTTCCTCCACTCTTCCACCAAGGCATCTGCAAGTTCTCGATCACGTCCGGAGGGACTCACGGTTACCTGTAATTTTCCACTGCGAGGACGATCGGCTGTCCTTCCTGTCTCCCTGTAGCGCCGTCTTAGGCGTCTTACATTACAGACATTACAGTTTATTGCTCTGGACACATCTGCAGTCCTCATGCCTCCCTGCAGCAGGACTACGGCATGTTCACGCAGGCCAGCAGGAACCCTAGACATCTTTGTTCTGGTGTTTTTCAGAGTCAGTAGAAAGGTCTCTTTAGTGTCCTTACTTATTGTAACTGAGACTTTAATCACCTCCCGCCTGTAAACTGTTCAAGTCTTAAGGACTGTTCCACAGGTGCATGTGCAATAATTGTTTATGGTTCATTGAACAAGAATGAAAAACCTTGTTGAAACCCTTTCCAGTAAAGATCTGTAAAGCTTACTTGGATTTTACAAAATGATCTTTACAATACAGTCTCCTGAAAAAGGGACCTTTTTTTTTTGCCGAGTATATATTGTAAATGTTGGTATGATATTTATGATATCACCACATCATTCACTATGAAATGTGGATAAAAATGACGCCAGACATGCCCCGAATAATATTGTTATTAAACACAGGTTAGATGATCAGGTTAAGTTCATATGGTACCTCTGAAATACATTCCTGACCATTTTAATCCTTAATCATATTGCTGCCACAATTTAGAAATCTACTACAGAGCCCATTACCTTTAATCGGTTCACCTTCTAAATAATTGCTATAGACCTTCTCTTGCAATTAGAATGGACTGCACAAGGGCATCGTTTTGTGTTAGTTTTAGTGGACTATGCAGTGCAATGCCCAGAAGCAGTACCTCTCAGCAGGCACTCTTCCATGTTATCCAGGTCCTTTATGCCACGCACTCATTGTGAATTGTATTTTTGGGGATTAAACCAACCTGCACCAGTGTTTACCATCTGCAGATGGATGGGCTGATCGAGTGGTTTAATCAAATGCTTAACAATATGATTCGTAGGTTCATTCACGATGATGCTCGGAAGTGGGATAAGTGGCCTGAGCCCCTGTTATTTGCAGTTCAAGCCTTCACGGGGTTTCCCCCATTTGAGTTATTTTACAGGGGCGCAAGGCTCACGGCATCCTAGACATCAATAGGGAAAATTGGGAGGAGGGACCTTCTAGCTGCAAAATTCAATACGTTCTGGACCTGAGAGCAAAACTCCATACCTTGAGTCAGTTAAAACAGGAGAATTTGGATCAGGCCCAAGAATGACCGTCCACACTGTATGACATGGGTACTCAGCTATGGGACTTTTCACAGGGAGATAGACTGCTTGTATTATTATTACCCATATTGTACTCCAAATTCCTTGCCAAGTGACAAGAGCCCATTGAGATCGCAAGGCAAGTCGGCAAAGTCGAATATGAAGTAAGGTGAATGGATAGAAGTGGGGCGTGGCAGATTTACCACCTCAGTCTCCTTAAACCACAGAGAGAGGTGGTCCCCTTGGCTTTGGCAGTGGTCGTTCCTGAGATTGAGGAGCTAGGATCGGAGGTAAATCTCTTGTGGAGACCACATCTCACTGTCCCAAATCACAAAGGTTGCCAAGTTGCAGGCAGAAGTGTTCTTGCCCTGACCCCATCACAGTAATCTCACACAACACCACATTGAGACATCCCCAGGGATGGTGGTACGCAGCTGCCCCATTGTTTGCCTAAGCACAAAAAACAGGTGGTTCAGGAGGACCTCACGTCCATGCTTCATATGGGGGTAATCGAGGATTCCATAGTGTCACAGGTCTTGGTTCCCAAGGCAGACAGTTCTGTCCTGTCCAGTGTAGACTTTAGAAAAGTCAACACAGTGTCACGTGTACCCAATGCCCCACATTAGTGGGGTTCAGGGGGACTTGGTGGCAGGCTGGACAGCTTCCTTATGGCAGGGGTATTTGGAAGTGGAGGCGTGGTCAATCGCAGGTTTGTGAATGGAGTTTGGAGCTGAAGAAAGTGAGCGGTAAGGATCACACCTATGTGGAAGAACGAGTGTTCTGTGTTTCAGTGAGGAGCGGCAAGGATAAAGAGGGTAGAGATGAAGCCCACGAGAGAGAGAGCTGAGCAGCAAAGAGCTTTGTGTGTGTCTGTGTTTGTGCATGTGTATGAGATAAGACAGCTAAAAAGCAAACAGTAAACAAAATATGAAAAATAAAGAAAATGTTCTTCTCCCAAGCCTTCCACCCGTCTCCTCGTTCCTGACCCAACCCAGGAAAGTGTTACAATGTGTTATTAAAATTTACCATACTGTATATTGTATAGGTCCCTAATCTTCACATTATTAGAAGATATCCTTCATTAGTTTATTACATTGAACCTTGTAGAATAATAGGAAATAAGTCGCCATAAAAATGCTAGTTTCACGAGAGTCTTGTCCACCAAGTGTCGGTACCCATTTTTACCTTATCCGGTTATTATTGAGTGCTCCACTTATTTCTCAGTTTAAACTGGACATTTTTTTATTGAACTTGTTTTTTTTCCTGTTATGTTTGCACTGGGGCTTTTTTGGGCCTCTGGTGACATATTTCAGTAATAGCTTTTTTCATTTTTCCATTTCCCTGTATCATACAATCAAATCTCTATGATGGCGACTCTGTTTATCTGTCCCTTAATTCTCATCAGCATTCATCATCCTTTTTCACAGACCTTTTGACAGTTCCATTAAATCGTCCTGTAATGCTAACACACACTGACAGTAAATCTTCCGGGTTCCAGAACTCCCCCTTGCATTTATTTTCTCCTTCGTTTCGATAATAAGGAACTAAATGTTTGAAATTGTCTCAAGAAAGTCAGACCCATCATCGTGTTCCCTTACCCGTCCACATCCCTGATGGGTTTCGTAGCCACTAGATCCCAGCCTACACACTGATAGCATTACTGTTATTTCGGGAAAGCAAAGAGATGCAATATCCTAGAGTTGTGCACGTGTGAGTGATTTCAAGTTAATCCTCATGTCGGTACTTGATTTCGATTCTTGCTGTTTAATTGAATTCTAATCTAAACTTATTCTAATCTTACTCATATACTTAGTGTACTTTACTGGCTTTATATAACATGGTATCCGGGTTTCTATGTATAGTCATGTGAGAAAATAAGTGCACCCCATGGAAATGGTTGGGTTTTTTTTTTTTGACACATTTGGACATTCTGATCATCTTTGAAATGGTGCCTATTAATGAAATTGATATACTTGAACAAAACCACGAGGAAAATGAGCTTTTTCAGTCATTTATTCAACAGAAATATCAATAATTGTGGTATTCTTCTGTGGGAAAAGTAAGTACACCCTTGGCCTCAGAAGCTAGTATTGCCCCCTTTAGCAGAAATAACTTCTTGTAGGCGTTTTGCATAACTGTCCACCATGGAATTGTCTTCCATTTAATATTCTTTGAGTTACAAGATGTTTGAGGGTTTTCTTGCATGTACTGCACATTTCAAACACCCCCCCACCCTTCACCACCACCACCACATTTCAATGGGATTCAAATACAGGCTTTGACTAGGTCATACCATTTCTTCTTTTTGAGCCATTCATTGGTGGATTTGTTAGTGTGCTTAGGATCATTTACCCCGTGGCAGCTAACAGATGGCCTTCAAACTTCAACTTTTGGACAGATGGCCTCACATTATCTTTAAGCACTCTTTGATATAATGCAGAATTCATAGTTGAATCAATGAATGCAAGCTGTGCGGTCCCTGAGGGAGCAAAGCAACCCCAAGCCATAACATTTCCACCACCGTGCTTCACAGTTGCTTCTCCTGAAAAGCTGTCACGGTCTGCGCCAAACATGTCTGCTGTTATTGTTGCCCAACAACTCTCTTAGATTTGTCTGTCCAGAGCACATTATTCCAAAAGGACTGGTCTTTGCCTGTATGCTCATTGGAAAACTGTAATCTTGCAAAGGTTTTTTTTCCTGGAACGCCTCTCATGCAGGTCAAATTTGTGCAAACTGTTTCTGATTGTAGAAGCATGCACTTTGACCTTTTGCAATTTTGATCCTGTCATAATATTTTGGGGTCCTTGGAGACTTCTTTTTGCATCAGATGGTCTGCTTTTGGGCTGGATTTGCTAGGACGGCCAGTCCTGGACAAATTGGCAGTCATTTGAAATCTCTACGACTTGTATGTATGAATGATGTATTTCATATAATTTGGAGAGCTTTATAAATCCCTTGCCAGACTCATAGGCATCCATAACCTTTTTTTTCTGAAGGCCTTACAGAACTCTTTAGATCTTGGCATGATGACACCACACAACAACGCAACAACAAAGGGAACTCAGACACTAGATATGAGAGGAGTATAAATAAGACCGGTTCCACCTGCACTCCCTAAACAGGTTCTAATCACTGAACACCCAATCCTGACCACCTGATTCAAATTATATGGATTTGAAGGTGTGATAAATGTACGGGTGTACTTACTTTTTCCATGTGACTCATCTGTTACTACAAAATGTACTACAAAATTTTGATAGAGTGTGTCAACTTTATTAATAGGTACTGTTTCAAATATGTCAAAAAGCCAAACCATTTCCATGGGGTGTACTTATTTTTTCACACGACCGTATAGTAAAAAGAGTCTTCATGTCAGAGTATGTTTTTATTTGGTATTGTTGAGTACACAGGCAGCCTTGTCGCTTTAACGGTCTATTTTAGCCTCGCTCTAGGAGAGCTATTTGTTTTAATCAGTGAGAGAGCAGGTGTCCTTGCAACATCCATATACAGTCAAAAAAAGCCCATTTTGTTGCTTTTTCTCTACATTGAAGTCTTGACAGATCGTATTAACCTTTTAAAGAAGCATTGGCTGGGCCTGTTTGATCCCTCATGTCATTATTTTGTCACTGGCTATGACACTCCTGTGGATATGTTGTTTTGCACAAGTCGTTCTTGCTCTTCAACACCTTGATGTTACATGTTTCGGTACACTCCTCTGACTGTAATGCTTGATTGTAAGAGCTAAATCGCTATTGGCAGTCCTTGGGAGAGCCGGTGGCCAGCAGTGCAATTGACATTTGTGCTTTCCCCGGGAGGAGAGAGCCTCTTCAGTAGGAGTTTCTCAGCAATGTGGCTGTCAGGATGGGGCTCATCATCTGCAATGAACTGCTGGCAAATGCTTGTTGAATAATACATAGGGCTGAAATTTTAGAGGGCTCTATTGGATGCATTTAGTAGAGAAAATAGTCACAATTATCATCTCAGATAATAATTACTACTGTCGTTAATTTATTGAATAGTGGGGTTTTTTCTCTCTCTCCACATTTCCTTTTGCTCTACTCTGTCTGTCAGGGAAATATAATACACATATTTTCATTATATCGAATATGAATATATGTAGTCGAAACTAAGATCAATCATTTAAAAAAAAAAAGTACCAGGCTGAAGATGATATAAAATGGTATTAACACTGTCGACATTTTCAGGGACAGCTGGATTATAAAATACAGTTTACTGTAACAAAGACGATAGTAAGTCATCACTGAGTCACGAAATAACTTATTATCAAAGGCAAAATAGGTGGGAGGAAAGAAATAAAAATTAGGGAGATGTTCACTGAGCCTGTTATTGTTTGTTTCGTGGGGTTTCTCCCTTCAGTCTCCTCTTCAGGAGGCGAAATGCATGCTCAATTGGGTTAAGGTGTGGTGATGGCTTGGGCTTGGCCAGTCCTGATAAATTCCTCTGTTGAGTTGGCAGTGTGTTTTGGATCATTGTCTTTCTGCATGATGAAGTTCCTCTCGATTAATTTGGAGATTAATGAACCTGTTCCAAAAGCTACCATGCAAGCCCAAACCATGACACTACCTCCACCATGTTTCACAGATGACCTTGTATGTTTAAAATCATGAGCAGATCATTTCTTTCTCCACACTTTGGCCTTTTGATCACTTTGGTAGAGGTTCATATTTGGTTCCAGAGCTTTTGGGGCTCATGTCTGTACTTCTTTGCGAGTTCCCAAACTGGCTTTTCAATTCTTACTGCTGATGAGTGGTTTGCATCTTGTGGTATGACGTCTGTTTTACTGCTCTCGATGTCTGCTTCCTGCCCTGTGGAGTTTGTTGGTGAGGTCACTGACTGTTGTTCTTGGGGCGTTTCTTCACAGTTCTCGCAATGTTTCTGTCATCAGGCTGATCCATTCTCTGTCTGTTGCGCAGTACACCAGTGGTTTCTTTCTTTTTCAGGACATGTTAAATCGTTGTATTGGCTATTCCCAATGTTTGTGCAATGGCTCTGACTGATGTTCCCTCTTTTCTCAGGTTCATAATGACTTGCTTTTCTCTCATGGATAGCTCATAAGTGCAGTCTTCACAGGTGGAACTGAAGGCTAAAACCAATAATAGATGCTCCTAGCTATTTAGTGTTTAAACAGTAAAGAAACGTCTAAGAGGACATACGTGGGTTACAAAATACATTTGGAAACAATTTTCAGTTGTTACTGAAAAAATGGAAAAGAATCGAACTTTGTAATTGTGACAAATGTGCAAAAGTATTTGTTTACAATGGGCACCAATCTAGCACCTCTGGGTTCAGGCGACATACCTGCTCCGTTCTCCAGGGTCAAAATAAACCCTCATTCCATGATAAAGCACTTCTTCCTGCTCACATTAAGCAAAAAAAAAATTCAGATAAATGTGTTGCACTTTGCTGTAAAGATATTCGGCTGACATAGTTCAACAATTTTGTTAATGTAGCCATTAAATATGGCAGATTTGATGTAAGAGATGCTCTGCCACATCCAACCACCGTATCCAGACATCAGGAGCCTTCTGTTCCAAAAACATACTTTTCCCACTCACAGATATGTAATATCGGATCGTTTTCCTTAATAAATAAATGACCAAGTATAATATTTTTGCCTCATTTGTTTAATTGAGTTCTCTTTGTCTACTTTTAGGACTTATGATAATGTTTTAGCTTGCATTTATGCAGATATAAAGAAAATTCTCAGTGGTTCACAAATTTTCATGCGCCACTATATGATATATATATACTATGAGCTGAAATTATGAATATAATAATCTACCATGGCAAGAAAAAGTATGTAAACCCTTTGGAATGACCTGCATTTTAAAAATTGGTCTCAAAAGCTGCTTTGATCTTAATCTAAGCTGTAGTAACCCTAGGCTAATGACGTATTAATGGATTTCTAGTAAACTTTAGGCTAATGACTTCAAAAAAAGCTCATTAGAGTTAGAAGTGGTCAAACCTGGCATCCAATTAATGAGACAAGATCGGAGGTGTAAGTTACAGTTACTTTGACCTACAGTCCCCTCTGAACCTATTAGAACGTCAAGGCCAATTCATGTGGCTGTGCTATACACCAAAGACATTTAGGTTTCAGATCAAAAGGTGGATATGAGACGAGAGTTTAGGATTTAGTCTACAGCAAAAACAGATGAATTGGCCTTGCCGTTCCAATAGTTTCAGAAGGGATTGTATAAAAAGCACTGAAACATTTTGAGTGAACCATGCTTAAAAAGAGAGAGATCTCAGAAGACCTGTGATCAAGAATGTTTGAGTTGCATAAAGCTGGAAAGGGTTATAAAGTTATCTCAAAGAGCTTAGATATTTGTCTGTCCACCGTTCGAGAAATCGTCTATAAATGGAGATGATTTAGTACTCTGGGTACTCTCCCTAGACGTGGCCGTCCAGCCAAGATTACTCAACGGGCACACCACAGAATTCTCAGTAAGATTAAAAAAAAAGCTCAGTAGTATTTGGGTGATGCAGCAGAACAATGATCATAAATGTCAAAGTAAATCTACTACAGAATGGCTTCATTTAAGAAAAAAACAGTTTTCCTTATGGGGACCAGTCAAATGTCCCCACAAGGTCAAAATTCTCAGGGCATTTTCAGTAAATTTCTGACTGTTTTGAATGCTACTAAACCCCCCCCCCCCCCCCCACACACACCCCCCTCCCAATGATCTTAAACGTCAAAGTAAATCTACTACAGAATGGCATCACAAAAGAAAGTCATTAAAAATAAAAAAAAAAGTTTTCCTCATGGGGACCAGTCAAATGTCCTCACAAGGTCAAAATTTCTCAGGGCATTTTCAGTCAATTGTTGACTGTTTTGAATGTTACTAACCCCCCCACCCCAATGATCATAACCATCAGAGTGAATCTACTAGAGAATGGCTTTAAAAAAAAAAAATACAGTTTCCCTTATGGGGACCAGTCAAATGTCCCCACAACGTCAAAATTCTCAGGGCATTTTTCAGTCAATTGTTGAATGTTTTGAATGCTACTAAAACTCCCCCCCCATTATGGAAAACCAGAATATGGTCACCCTACTACTACTCTGAATAAACAACTTGCCTGTTTTGACTGAATACTGCTACAAAAATGTATAAGGTTGCATATAATAAAGCTGACAATGACCCCCAGAAATACGCCGCTAACATTCTTATTTGATCAGTTTTTAGCACCAACAATAACTAATATATACTTTAAATAGTAATTTATATAAATTGGCTAAGTTTTCATTGTGGCCTCTGTTTGCTTTTTCAGGTGCAAAATGATGTCCTTGAATACTCAAATTGATAGTGTAATTGTACAGAAAGCAGCCGTGACTGTTAAAAACAATGACACGGTATCGATGATGTGAGGCACTACTGAGATTTACTGGTACTGTGGGTATCAGCAGGTCATCACCACTGGTTGACATTGGGTTGACTGTAGATGGAAAACATATGCACATGCATGGCACGCTGCTGGTTCATTCTCATTTCCTCCCTTCCAATGATGCACAAAATCAAAAGTGTCCCCATGAAGAGGATTTTTTTTCTGGCATTAGTTAAGGACTAATTTGGTAGAGGTACATTACATGTAGGGTCGGGGTTAGTAAGTGTAGCTTTTCATTCGTTTGTATCCAATAAAATGCTTTCCTGTTTATTTATTTGTTTGTTGGTGTGATGATTAAGTCGGTATTTGCTGATCCTTATACATGTCCATCTATGTCTGTAGAGCTCCCTAGGTGTCCAAGTGGGCAGTTCACGTTCCGACCCCTGCCTCTTCCACCTCCGCCACCACATGCCTGCACCTGTTCTCGCCCGGCGCCCTATGCCCACTCCACGATGCAGAGGAACACCATACCTGTCCATGACTGCAGCCATTCCAACCAAGCATCAGAACTGAGCACCAGACAACCAGACAACAACTGGGTGCTCAAAAGGAACATCCCACTGGAAGCCAGGTTAGTACTAACTTTGGACCAAACTAAGTTCCATTCCCTCAGCAAGGTGTTTGGTATTCTCAACACAGGCTGGCAAACATGAACGCATTTTAAATTTTTATTTTCCTCCCCATCAGGCAAGTCTGTCGTCCTAATTAATATGGTCCCTCTCACCTTTTGCTTTGACATACAGCCTTGTTACTGAATATGGAATGCTTGATTGTTGCCTATGCTCTTAATATGAACATTTCTCGTTCATATAGTTACTATTTATCTAAGAAAAGAATAAGCCCGATAACACAAAGACAAATTTGACAGGTAAGGGGGAGTGATTATTGATAAGCAGTCTGGATGAACAATTCCGTTGAATTGTCAACCTCAGCTGCAGGAGGTCTTTCTTGCACTCTCTCTCACGCTCTCTCTTTCTATCTCTCTCCCTCTCTCGCTCTTATTTGCAAGAAATACTTCTAAGATTTTTCTCGTTCTCTATCATTAATGAGCTTTGTGGACTGATTAATTAGCACTCCCAGCCCATCAGAGATAAATTGCCTGTGTGCTTACCAAAATACTCTGACGCTGCTTTACAATCAAAGTGGTCTTTTTCTCTAAAGTATTGCCTACTGAATTTGTGCAGAGCTAAAATGATCATCAATAATCATTTATGGCGTGTATAGTGTAACACATAATTATTCACTATCTGAATCAGTATCAGCTGTTATCGTCAACTGCATTATTGGTGTCCAGTGTGAGAGAAGTACCCTTTACACTACGTCGAGTTGACCCATCAATACCAAGGCAAAATGACTGATCTTTGCGAAACTGTTCTTTGGGGCAGTAGGAGGTCCATTGATGTCCATTGCACATTTTGAACATCGTCTTTTCCACAGGCATCTCCTGTTCAAACATGGGCCAGGGTCCTTGCAAGCCACAGCCAATCAGGACTACCCACTCTCCTCCAGCACAATTTACTCTCCACCCCCACGTCCTCTGCCCCGCTGTACTTTCTCCCGGCCCACGTTCATTTTCAACAAGCTGTACAAGTGCTGCAACTGGAAGTGTACTGCCCTCAGCGCCACGGCCGTCACCCTTATGCTGGCCCTCCTTCTCACTTACGCTATGGGTAAGCCACTCCTTTATTTTATTTTATTTTTTTAATTTATTTGTACCACTCTTCCAACTCATCTTTCACTTAATGTTCAATTACAACTCTTCCTTTGTCATCTGTAAGGCCAAACGTAATAAAACACGAGGCCGAATCAACAGCGAGAATCATATTTTATTTATTTTAAGAGCAATTGATTGAGAACTGGGCAAGAGCTGTGAGAGGCGAGCTTGGCCATAATTGCTTTTGTGTCTTCCTGGGGGGGGGGGGGGGGGGGGTCATTGGGGGGTGAAAGAGGAAATTGTCCTCCCGGTTTGTCGATGAAGCGCCTCCATTAGACTTTTCAGCTTTGTCATTTATTTATTTATTTATTTAAATGATTGTCCATACTAAATGCATGTGACCACAAGTTTCAGACGATGAAAAATGTACCAATTGCCACACAACGGATTTTATCGAGCTATTTTTGCTACATCATTCTGTCCGGCTCATTCCAGCTTGATTGTTAGAAAACCATTTCACAATTACTCGTAGGAATAACACGGACTGTTCTATACTCTGCTCGTGGTTCGAGTGCTGGGCCTTGGGTAGGTTAGCAAAAGATGTCACTGTAAAATGTAGGGTGTTGTGACTGCATTACCCAAATCCATAATCACTGTGGGTATAAACGAATGATATGTTCACTGCTCTTTACAAAATAAAGTTGCACACTACACTCTGAAGACCATTTTTTTAAAAATTTTTTTTTATTATATATATATATATATATATATATATATATATATATATATATATATATATATAGAGTTAGCGTTTAGGTTAATGTTGAAGAATCGGGATGCAGCAACCCTGCGGTCAAGTTTTTTTGCTTTCATCTATCCCTTTTCTCACGTACATCTTACTCTCTCGAACACACGAAGCTAAATATGACCTTTTGAATTTCTTTGTGCTCCTAAATTATTTTCAACAGACCTTAAGGCGAATCACAGAATGACAGGCCTCTTAGCCTCTGTGTGCTCAGTGTCCAGGTGTAAACATAGGTTTTGGCTTTTCAATGCAAGGTAAAGAATGGATGCTACGTCTGTGAACATTAATGTGCATATTATTCAAGATGATGGGGGATAAATCATTGTACGGTGAACAGTACTCCTCCGACTTTTATTTCATAGAGCACAGTCTTGTGAAGTGCACTGTATTTTTCTGACAGTGTTTTTGAGAGATGAGGAAAGAAAAAAATAAATCGTGGCTCGTTTTTTTTTTTTTTTTTTTTTTTTTTAAAGCCTGTTCCTGTAGTCCCGCTCCTAGAATTCTATTTTCTGGTTTGTGATGGCACTCTAGTTTTAATACTCACAGCTCTGAGTTGACCAGAAAGCTGTTTGTGTGTTTTTTTTTTTCTTCCAGGATGAGCGTGTCATCCATAAAAAATGTCAATTATGAAGTAGCAGTGAGTGTTGCTATGCTGTTGGGTTATATCTGCGTAATAGATGTGGTTTTCTTCATATTCCGGGTTGCTCTCTCTCCCTCTCTCTCTCTCTCTCTCGCTGTCTCTCTCTCTCTCTCTCTCTCACACACACACACACTTTCTGTCTAGCCCTCAAATCTGAAGTGGAGGAAATGAGAAATACCTAACTGTAATATTTGCAGAAAAAAAAAAAATTGAATATATATAATTGGGTCTGGTGTTATTTAACTTAATTCTTACAGAAACTCAAGAGAACTCAAGTGAAACGCTTTCCTCTTCCAAAAATATATGCAAATGGAAGACGTGTGATTTGACGGGAGCTCGGGCGCTATGAAAGCTGCGCTGATAATGGCGACTGATTGCCACATGGCAATCATATTCAAGTGATGCCCCAGGAATCACTCGGCAATGATTAGACGACACAAAAATGACTAAATTACTGGAGACTGCTGTCTGCTGCTCGTAGCTCATAGCTCACTGCCTCCGTCTTCGCCATTACTCATTCTTCAGTTCTATTGTCCCCATCATTCAGAGAAAAGAACTGCACCCCGCTTCGTTTTATGTCTCCCGAAGGAAAAGCTTCAGTGAGAAAACACCCTGTCAGTACAAGCTTACAGAGAGGCAGGATGTAAATTTAGGATTTAGGACCTGATCTAGTGCAACATCTGAGCTAGTGTATTGTGTGAGGTAATGATGAGGACAGCCCAGGATTCGCCCGTCCCGTTCTCTCACGTTATACTAAACATGTGGAACTGTACGTGAAGCTGTGAGATAAAGCTGTTCGAGGAAAAAAAAGCTGGGGAAGGTGTGACGAGGAGGAGGGAGAAGCCAGATTGTGATACCTGGCACTGATTTGGCTAATCAGCGGGAGAGAGAGCGCTGGAAGTGCCCTAAAGGCGGCGAGAGATGCACGTGCACGTGGTTTATTTTATGTCAGAGCTTGGTTTATGATTCAACTTTGTTTGTATTAAGCTGGTCCCTGTTTCCTCTTTGCCCTGCTTTAAAGTTTGTTAGAGAAGGTTATAGAAGGGATCAGCAACATTTCAAACCTTTATAGGAGCAATGGAAATCCTACTATGGCAAAATATGGCACAACACAGACATTACCAAGATCAGGTCATCCTTCCAAATGGGCAAGAAGGGCAGTTGGAGAAGTGTCCAAGACGCCAGATACGACACTGAAGGAGCTACAATCTCTGAAATAGGAGAACCTGTGTAGATCTCAGCAATATGATCAGCTCATCACAGATCTGGCCTGTATGAGAGAGTGGCCAGAAGTAAACCACACCCGAACAAGGCTAAGATCAAGGCATGCGTGTAGTCTGTCAAAGCCACGTGATAAAATCTGAGCGCATTTTGAACTTTTATTTATGTATTTTATTTTATTTTATTTTTAGCCATTTGGTCTTAAAGCAAAGTATTCCGTTTCGGTTTTCATGAACCACTGCTCTTCACCGACAATTCCCGTCTGGTTTACAGGCCAGTGAATGTATTTAGGAATGAGATTTGTTAATTTTGCAATCCTGGCTGTGGAGCCACCATCAAAGTGCGGACCCATGGATTTTTTTTTTTTCTGGTTCAGGTGGCTGTGCTCTCCTTTTATGATTCACAGAGGTGCCATCGATCGGCCGATTCTCACTGCGTTCTTTGTCTCAGAACGCTGCGTTCTTCCACAGAGGCACTGGCTTTGCCCTTTTAGCACGTTGAATGGAGGAACGGCATTTATAGAGTGCACCGTGCTATGAATTATTCCTTGCACACCAGACTTAGATGCCACTCATCCGTGTCATATTTACTCACCCCCCGATCCCTAGGTCGCTACAAAATAACTCGGTCTCCTCCTTACAGTTCTGCTGTCTTTTTTTTGTGTGGGTTCTAACCATCGTTTGGATGATTGACAAAGAGGATGGTTGCTTTTTTGTCCTTTGATAGGACGACCCTGTCACTTAAAGTGTCTCCTTCTCCCTGGTTGGGATGTCAGTGCTCCATTTAGTTTTACTATTTGAATGTTGTTACACAAATACAGAATTTTCTTCCTGTGTATAATTAATATACATCGGGTGAACGATTAATATTGTAATTGTTTCAAATAGAAACGCCGTGGTTGGCGTCTTAACCTTCTAGCAGACAGTTCAGAAAGCTAGTTTTAAAACTTTACTGCAGTTGAAGACTGGGAGCAAAAGGGAGCCAGCACGCCAAGGCAATCTTCATGCTGCCATGGATCAATTTGTTTGTCAGAGAACAGGACTAGTGTTGAACTTTTTTATGGTGTGAATTATTAATATGCGCCATTTGTTAACCAGTCAACAATTCAAATGTCACACAATATGGCTTCCTTCTCTTAATGCCTCATGGTGAGTCATTTTTATAAACAACCCTATTGTCATGCTTCACACCAAATCTGTTGTCTGGATGAGATTGCACCTCTCCACCACCCACAATTGCAGTGTTTCTTTCTCTGTAGTACTCTGTCTTTCTTGTTCTCTATTTACTGTCACTCTCTCTCTCTCTCTCTCTCTCTCTCTCTCTCTGTCTGTCCCACGCTCTCTGCGTTTCGGTAAAGAACGAGTAAAGAAAAATCACTTTCAAAATGATATTAAAGGGATTATCTTCAGAAGATCTTTTTGTCTCTTTTAAAAGTTTTAACGCTCCTGGTTGCTTGAATACAGGATAAATCAGTGTACTTTGCTTTGCATGTCGAAGGGGAGATTTTTTGGGAAAGCATCGAACAGTTGGCTTTTTTTTTTCTGGCCTAGCATTGTTGTTTTGTCTCTTCAGCTTCAAAGGCAGTGCATTTAGAACGGAAGTCTGTCGCGTCAACACTGTCAGCATCTAACTAGACAACCCAGAATTCAGCACGGCCTACAGACATGGCTGCTGAGCACAACAACACCCAGACCTTCTCACGATCTCATTCCCCTGATTACCGATATCACACCTGGACTCAATCACCTGCACCACCACACTCACAATGTATAAGGACTCTCGGTAGTCACGCTCCGGGCGAAGTACGATATGCGCGTATATGTGTCTTTTTGTAGCAGTCTATACCGAGCCGTTTGACCACGTTTTGACCTCGTTTTGACCTCGTTTTCATCTCGTTTTGATCCCGCCTTGCCCTCGTTTTGACCTCATTTATACCTTGTTTTGACCTTGTTTTGACCTAGTTTTGACCTCGTTTTCATCGCGCTTTGACCTCATTTTGATCTTGTTTATACCTCGTTTTGATCTTGTTTTGACCTCGTTTTTATCTAGTTTTGATCTCATTTTGACCTCGTTTTGACCTCATTTCATCTCGTTTTGATCTCGTTTTGACCTCGTTTTGACCTCACTTTGATCTCGCTTTGACCTCGTTTTGATCTCGTTTTGACCTCGTTTTGACCTCATTTCATCTCGTTTTGATCTCGTTTTGACCTCGTTTTGATCTTGTTTTGACCTCATTTCATCTCGTTTTGATCTCACTTTGATCTCGCTTTGACCTCGTTTTGATCTCGTTTTGATCTTGTTTTGATCTCGCTTTGACCTCGTTTTCATCTCGTTTTGATCTCGTTTTGACCTCGTTTTGATCTCGCTTTGATCTCGCTTTGACCTCGTTTTCATCTCGTTTTGATCTCGTTTTCATCTCGTTTTGACCTCGTTTTGATCTCGTTTTGATCTCGCTTTGACCTCGTTTTCATCTCGTTTTGATCTCGTTTTGACCTTGCTTTGATCTCGCTTTGATCTCGCTTTGATCTCGCTTTGATCTCGTTTTGATCTCGTTTTGACCTCGTTTTGATCTCGCTTTGACCTCGTTTTCATCTCGTTTTGATTTCGTTTTGACCTTCATGTTTTTGCTTCTGCCTGCCATTGTTTATGCTGTTTGTACATTGCCTGACCCTTGCCTGTTTTACTGACGTAATGTTATTGGATTACATCTTTGTTCTATTTACCAAAATTGATTAAAACCATCGAGTACCTACACTTGCATCCTCAACTGCGTCCGGACAAAGCCCTCATCCTTGTTTGCCCTTTACAAAACCTGAGATGTCTGAAATTTATAGCAAAAAATGGAAATGTTATGCATGTAACATTGTCTATTGCAAAAATAAATATCATTCTATATTCAGTAGTAATCAAGAGATAGATGCCACAAAGGCAAAGATGACTGTAGACCGACTCATTCCCTATTTTATTTATTTCTTTGTAATGTATGATTTTATAGGTTCATATATGGAAAAGGGACTCCTGAAGCACAGAGTATATTTTATGTTCTGCAGTAGCACATACATTATTACAAACGTTGACATATATTACCAATTATATATATATATTATTTACAATATATTTCTGTTTTCTAAGGGGTTTGTTCCTCTGTCATTTTTCACCACACACTCTTTTCTGCTGGCTCCATAGTCGGGTGAAGGACGGAGCCGCATTAAAAGAGTATAGCCCTTCTAAAACTGATTTTCCTGAATCATGAATCGTCATGCACTTAGCTCAACTCACTAATTAACATGACAAATGAGTTGTTTAAAAATTTGGCCAAGTTCAACAATACTTCCATTGTTGCTGGGTAGCCAGAAGTCTGCCTGCCTCTGCCCCCATTCCCCTGTCTCTCGCTCTCACTTTGTTGTATATTTGTAATATAAAAGCTAATTTGATGTGTAGTATCATGTGATGTGATGTGTATGTATAGGTGGGTAGACATTGAGAGGTTTATAGTTCGAAGTCAGTCTGACATGGGGATTAATACCTGTCAACTAATTGAATGGAAAAGGGAGAGATCTTTCTACAGAGCAAAAACAATATGTTCCCTCTAGACCTTTGAAGAGAAAGAGACAGGAATGTCAGACGCTTCAGGAAAGGCTCAACACTATTGTCTTCTATCTCTTTTTTTTTACATTTTCAGTCCTGAAAGAAACGTTTCTTATTTCGTGCTATCTCTCTGACTGGATGTTGCATTTGTGCTGCTATTGTTGCTTGGACATAATCGATTAATTGTCGAAAATAGTCATTAAATAGATTT
Organism: Ictalurus furcatus; assembly: GCF_023375685.1. Taxonomy (NCBI): domain Eukaryota; kingdom Metazoa; phylum Chordata; class Actinopteri; order Siluriformes; family Ictaluridae; genus Ictalurus; species Ictalurus furcatus. The sequence goes on from NC_071262.1 coordinate 2,423,838, forward strand.
ATGAAATAATAGAAGTTTGGGAGAAAGGCCATGCCTGAAACATCTCCTTCCTATCTATCTAACTATATATTCCCATCACATGACCCGTGTGTATGCCCATTTTGGGGCCTGGCTTTTAACATTAAACACATGCTGCACACAACTCTAGGTGTAAGAGTACAATTACTAATAAGAGCTAAAGGATTACTTTCCATACTGCTATTAATTGAAAGCATAGATGGTACGTATTATGAGAGACTAAACCATTTTGAATTGAAAGGTGGTGGTGGTGGGGGTTAGTTAATGCTGATGGAGAAGTTTATTTCACTCTTGGGCCCTCTGTATGGGAACACACTTTAGATTGCCTACTGTTAATATTTTCCTGTTATGTGAAATTGCTTGGTTTACAACTACAGGGGGATAGCGATGGTGTACACCGTGAAAAGTGCATATGTAAGAATGACGAATGGTGCTGGAGCTTGAACGGTTATCAATAAGATTGTCATTTTCTTTGTGATTTATCCTGAACTGTTTCAGCCCCTTTCTTAGCATATCTGGCCTTGGCATCATCTGGTCCCGGCCTCCTGCAGGATCCTTCAAATGCAATTTCATCTGCAGCCAAAATCTAATCAGCCATCACCCACCGTGTGCGAAATCATTTCGAGTTTAATCCAGATAACTGTTTTGAGGGCAATTCTGCTGACAAACACTCACACAGGAATATACTGTATAACCTGCTCTATATTATAAGAATGGAAAAAAAAAATTCTTTATTATAAGAATAAGAAAAAAAGGAATGAGAATAATCCTCATTTGTATAGCACGTTATATGTCAGGGCTTTGCATAGGGTATATTTATATTTATTATTCGTTTACATGTAGCATTACATGCTATACATCTACATTTCGGATGCCATACAAAAGGAATACAGACAAACAAATAAAATAAAATAAAAAAAAAAAAACATAAAATGTAAACATTTTAAATAAGTGTCACTCTTCATCCATTAACAACGTGATGTGTGCCCCATAAGTCTCCTTTTTAACGGGCGATCTGGGAATCGTTGTGGCATATGGGAAAGAAGATTGGACTCATCAAGTGTGGAGAGTGTGCTCCCGCCTCTTCAATGAGACACAATCTAGTTACCTTGACGTAATCGTCTACGGGTGCGCACCAGTGACTACTTTACAGCATCACCTTAGTGGTTTAGTAAATGTGAACATCACTGAGGAGTGGAGAAGGAACAAAATGATGGTGAGCTTGAAACAGAAGACATTTGGTCATGGTCTTTGCCTACTAAATTGAGGTTATTCGAAGCATCGGTGAACAGTAAAAGCAGCCAAAGTGGTAGAGAAGCATTACAAGTTTATATCTCAGAAAGGACAACGTAAACATGACTGTTTCTATTCATTTATTGGATTGAGAATCTCTGATTGTTACAGTCAGGAGGTTGTGAGCTCACTGTTTAGCCCATACTGGTAAATACCTAAACTGAGGCAGCATGAGTTATAGTGGATGTTCATACATTGGAGTTTGACACATGAATGCATGTCTGAAATCATACAGACATAAATAGTTTGAATTGTTATAGTTCTCTAATTACTCTTGGAAATGTATGTAATTATTTCATCTTTCATTTGTAGTTAAAGGAGGAGCACAATTATATTATATATATATATATATATATATATATATATATATACACACCGATCAGACATCACATTAAAACCACTGAGAGGTGAGGTGAATAACATTATCTCGTTACAACGGGACCTGTCAAGAGGTGCAAGAGATAGCACAGCAAGTGAACAGTCAGTTCTCAAAGTTGTTGGAAAGATCTGAGTGACTATGACAAGGGGAAAATTGTGATGGCTAGACGACTGGATCAGGGCAGCTCCAAAACGGCAGGTCTTGTCGAGTATGCGCTGGTTAGTACCTAGCAGATTTTTCTAAGGAAAGACAACCTGTGAATTGTCAGAATGATCATGGCCGCCCAAGGCTCACCGATGCATGTGTTGAGAGAAGGCTAGCCCTTCTGGTTCGATCCCACAGAATAGCTACGGTAGCATGGGACTGCGTCGAGTGCCCATGCTGACCCCTGTCCACTGCCAAAAGCGCCTACAATGGGCACGTAAGCATCAGAACTGGACCGTGGAGCAATGGAAGAAGGTGGCCTGGTCTGATGAATCACGTTTTCTTTTACTCCAAGTGGGCAGCCGGGGTGCCAACGCTTCAGGATGCCATCTCACCAGGATGCACTATGGGAAAAGGCGTTCTGGCAGAGGAAGTGTGAAGTTCTGGCCAATGTTCTGCTGGGAAATGTTGAGTCCTGGCATTCATGTGGATGTTACTTTGACACGTACCACCTACCTAAACATTGTTGCAGACCAAGTACTTCATGGCAACGGCGTTCCTTAATGACAGTGGATCTTTCAACAGGATAATGCGCCGTGCTAGACAAACAAGTCCGATCCACGGTCCGATCCTCGCAACTTACAGGATTTAAAGGATCTGCTGCTAACGTCTTGGTGCCAGATACGTCGTCCGAAAAATCGGATATAGTCAACCAATCGGAATTGGCCATCAAGACCTGCAGTGTAAATGCAGCCTTGGAGACAGGGCTAGCACACTGTCCATTGCTGATTTTTTATGCGTACTTAATCACACAACACTATACACATCGTTCAACCGATTCTAGTATAAGCTTGTTAAGCCAATGGCCAAAGCTACAGTGTTTAATCCAAGCACTTCTTCAATGATGCCTAACAAAGGGGTTCTCTCAAGTTGGTGGCAAAAGATTTACAACTAGAATATAAAAATTGATTTCCCATTGCATGTATTTCTTGTATTTCCAGAGGTAAATGATTCAAATTGGTATGGATCCATGCTTTGATCCTGTGCGGAGTTTTCCATGTTCTTCCTATGTCCGCGTGGGCTTCCTCTGAGTTCTACGGTTTCTTTCCACCTCCACCTGGCTACTTGAAACTGCCTGTAGGGTGTTAATGAATGTGAAGGTGTGTGTGCATCCCACCCGGTGATATTCCCGGCCTCATGCTCGGTGTTCTGGGATAGACTCCAGATCCACTGCGACCATGGCCAGGGTAAATTTGTTACTGAAATGTAATGAACAATGACACTCTACTTGACCATCCCAAACTTTTAGTAACCATCGACATGAGTATGTAAGTATACTTTCAGGGTATGCCATTCAATTCATTTACAGTTATGACGTTGTAACAGCCCCCTTTTTTTTTTTTTTTTTTTTTTTTTTTTTTTTTTTACACATACACCTAAAATATGTCAAATAGCTGCAGCTAAAAGTTTCTTTTTACCTTTGGCTTGCCATATTTGATGCTTCTGGCAGCACATAAAGTGAAACGTGTATATTCCGTGTGTCCATGTGCTAAAATCTGGCCAGTAGATGATTAATGACAAGGATTTTTCAGTTCATATGGACACTGTTGCATCTAGCTTAAACATTACTAAAAGAGCAGGTGGTTTGCGCTGAAGGTATTCATCACTGTGCTCCTTCTCTGATTATTTCTTCTTTTTTTTTTGATGAATGATTCTATTTATTTTTTTTATTCATTTACATGTGATTCAATTACATGTGATTCATTTACATGTGATTCATATTCATGTGATTCATTTACATGAGATTCATATTCATGTGATTCATTTACATGCGATTCATTTACATGTGATTCATTTTCTCTGATTATTTCTTTGGTAAAAAAAAACAAACAAAACAAGTGAGATCAGTTAAACTTTCTTCCAGAATTTGGACATAATAAACAAGCATCATTAGTCATGCATGAAAGAATATGTACCAACACAGTGCATGCCTGAAGTCAGCCTCAGAAGAGTCAGCGTAATTGCCCGCTCCTGTCACACTGCACCTTAATAAGCATGAAAAAAATGAGGAGCTGGTTTAAAAGCCTAAAATGTTCACTTTCTTGGCTGTTGTGTTCTGTTAGTTTATTTATTTATGTTTGCCTTGTTTTGAACCGCTTGCTGTTGTCTTCAGTCTCTTTTCCCTTTCTGCCCTATAGCCGTGCACTTCTTTGACTTGACGTGGCACCTGAAGCCGTCGGAGGCGCATCTGTATGAGAACAGCATCAGCAAGGAAAATTTGGGCTCAAAGATGAGTGCCATCACCCCACTGGACAAATACAGCAGGGACAAGATCCAACGAGGCCCCAAAGGAGGTCGGCGCACATATAATTCCCTCTTTATGTCTCCATGCCTTCTTGTCTTCAAGGTCACATCAGCCCATTTGATGCATCATTTCATTCCGTGTACATGTAATAAGAAGTGAGCAAAAGATGGTCAAAAGTGCTCCCTGTAGCCTAGTTGCCGATATTCTATGATAGCAACATTACTTGTCAAACACAGACGTGTCCCTGCAAAACAAACACGCTGAAAACGTTTGAGAACCACTGCTTTAAATAATTCAATACTTCAATACCTCTGCTGTTGGATTAAGGAGCTAGGCTGCTCTCTGGAGTGAGGGAAATGATGGATATTGTAGTAAAGCCAAGCACTTTTAAATCACAAGCTCAAGTCTGAGATGATTGTGAATTTATTAGAAATGTTAATGTAATTGCTTAATCTTGTTACCACCACCAGCATGGGAGAGAGTATTAGGAATTCAAGTCAAGTGGGGGTTTTCTATCATTCCTCTATATAGCTTGTGTACATTGGAATGAAATGTTTCTTCATGACAGAAGTCTTTACGGTGATCTTATTGCGGATCCTCTAATTGGGAAGAGGGGGAGGGGGTTGGGTTGGGTTAGGAGGCTGTAATATAATTGGAGAATGCTAATTCAAAGTTGAATGTGAATTAAAGGTAGACCGCCTGGATTTGCAGAGAAAAGGAATAGTATATAACGTTAGAAGCATGCATGCATGCGTGGTAAAAGGTACTGTATAGGTCACAAAACATTGCTAACGTGGCTAATAATGAATGAAAGCGAGTGAAGGGAGGTACGTCGATACGATACGTTTTGCATGAGAGTATCGGGCGTTTGTAATTCATTAATTCATTCATTTGTTTAACAATTCATCTTCAGTAAGTGCTTTATTCTGGTCAAGGTCATGGTGGATCCAGAGCCTGTCCTGGGAATACACCCTGGATGTAATCCCACCTCTCATTCATCACAGAGCACCACACACACACACACACAAATTCACAAACTCATTCTGTCTTAGGGGAAATTTAGAGTAGCCAGTCCACCTACAAGCATGTTTTTGAGAATAACCCCGTCGAATCAGGGACCTTAGAGCTGTGAGACAGCAAGGTTAAATGCTGCACCACCATATTAGTGTTCATTTTGACAGTTATTTATTTTTTATTTATGTAGTTTTAATCTTAATGAAATCATTTCAGGTACGTGCACACAGCTTTATCCATATCAAGGTTTCTACTATGGCATCTGTTAAAAGATTTTTGGCTCCGTTAAGACTCCGTTGACTTCCCTGAGGTGGTCTGATTGGTCCTGTGAGGACGTGCGCTGATAGAGAAGCGTTCCCATTGGCTGCAGGCTGTAGGTATTATATTTTGTTAAAGAAATGAACACTACACCGTATTTAATTTGCAATATGTCTCCAGGTCAGTCTTTAAACCTAGAGTGGGGCTTGAAAGTTTGCGAACCCTTTAGAATGTTGTCAATTTCTACATAAATATGACCTAAAACATCGTTAGATTTTCACACGAGTCCTAAAAGGAGATAAAGAGAACCCTTTTAAACAAATGAGACAAAAATATTATACTTGGTCACTTATTTATTAAGGAAAATGGTCCAATATTACATATCTGTGAGTGGGAAAAGCATGTGAAACTTCAGTATCTGGTGTGACCGCCTTGTGCAGTAATATCTGGAACTAAACGTTTGGGGTAACTGTCGATCATCTGCACATCGGCTCGGAGGAATTTTAGCCCGTTCCTCAGTACAGAACAGCTTCAACTCTGGGATGTTGGTGTGTTTCTCACATGAACTGCTCGCTTCAGGTCCTTCCACAACATTTCTATTGGATTAAGGTCAGGACTTTGACTCGGCCGTTCCTAAACATTACCTTTATTCTTCTTCGACCTTTGGTAAAATGACTTGTGTGCTTAGGGTCATTATCTTGCTGCATGACCGACCTTCTCTTCAGATTCAGTTCACATACAGACATCCTGACATTTTCCTTTAGAATTTGCTGGTATCATTCAGAATTCAGTGTTCCATCCATAATGCCAAATCATCCTGGAGCAGATGCAGCAAAACAGGCCCAAAACGTGGTACTACGACCACCATGTTTCACAAATGGGATAAGGTTCTTATGCTGGAATTCACTAGTTTCCTTTCTCCAAATATAAGACTTCTCATTCAAACAAAAAAAAGTTATATTTTGGTCTCATCGATCCACAAAACATTTTTCCAATAGCCTTCTGGCAGGTCCACATGAGTGAGGTGAGTCACGTGTGTCTTCGTCAAGAAAATTCTAAAGGTTTTGCAACTTTCCAGCAACACCGTGTGTGTATATATATATATATATATATATATAATTTCAATCTTTAGTCCACTCTTTCCCTAAGCTTGCTAGACAATCATGGATATTACATAATGTCGTGAATGCAATCCAAGGCCACTGCAGTCTGAAGATGTTCAGTCGTTAAGCATCTTCATTCATTTCCATTCACACTACATGATAATTAGATTTGGTTTTAATCAGGGTGCCAGTTCATTCCCTGTACAAGAGAGCCCAAAAACTAATCTTCTAGTTTGTACATGATGCACAAAAAAAGGTCCATGTGCTTTGGTGATCTTGATGTGGAAGAACTTGAGTAACCTGTACAGAGCCCGGACCTCAACCCCTCTGAACAACACTGGGATTGTTACGACCCAGTCTTGGGTTGCGTCGCACACCTTAAATAAAGGCAAGGGGAAATGTAAAGTATAGGAGTATACGGTGTCAATTCTAAGCTGTTGGCACTGGCTTCCGTCGCTGTTAAATACCGTCGCTCATTGCTAAGGTCATCTGCGGGGCAGAAGCAGCACACAAAGCTGATGGAGCAGCATCCAAGGCAGGACAGGAAGACCCGGACTGGAGTCTGGAACACAAAAGATACTAAACATACCCGTGGAATACCACGAGTTGTAACAGAAAAACAGAAGAATATCACATCTATTGATATATCTGTTGAATAAATGGTTGAAAAAGCTCATTTTCCGTGTGGTTTTGTTCACGTATATATATATAACTTGATTACATTTAATCTGATTTTATGGTTAATCTAACACACTGATAAATGGGTGTGACCTATCCTTCTTTTAGGATATGTAAATGTTTAATCACCTGGCCAGTGGTTCTAGTACGTAGAATCGTATAAAAGGTTTAAGCTGGCTTTAATGGACGATTTTAGGGTCATCCAAAGGGGGGGGATTGTGAAATATATTTCCTTATTTTCCATGATTATGATTCAATCATTTGAATCATAATTCAAATCTTACGTTTTTGGGTTTTTGGGTATTACGTTTTTGGGTTTCTGTCCTTGATTATGTCTTTCTCAAGGTGTTTCGTCTTTTGTCTTATATTTTTCTCTTATGCCTTCCTTAGCTAGCCTGGGGTACGTTGCTTGCACGTACAGCTCAGTATAAACGCCAACTGTATCCAATTTATCTCTGGACTAAGATTGAGACTACGAAACGCTGTCGTGCCCCGGGTGTCTCTGCACGCGTAATAAATCATCTCTTTGACTATACCCTGGCTCTTGGTCTCCTGATTCTCCAAACATCCTACTTCTGGTGAAGCTGAAGCATTTTAATCATCGAGAAAAGATTTACATCAATTCTTTAAGAACGTTACCGTCTTTCGACTTAATTGTGGTGATATATCCGAGAAACATTCGTTAGACCGCAATCTAAGGGTCGAGTAAACGGCTCGGCCCAGTCCCGTTAAAATAGTTTGCTTAAAATGCTTCATAATAGCATTCATATCTTTTTTCAACAAGCTCAAATTGAAGCCTAACATCCTCATCATAACTTCGTTGTAATAGACCATCTAATGCCAAAAGTTTATACTCCAAATCGTGTAATCTAGATGAACGAGCCTTGCTTATGTTGGAAGCATAGCCTCTAGTAAAATCCCTAATAAACCCTTTAACAGCATCACAAAGTATCCTCGGATTCATCGACTGAGCCTGTATTTATATCGACAAAGTCTGTTAGTAGACTTGCGAACTTGGTTTCGAATGCTTCATCACGGAGAAGTTTTACGCCGAAACGCCATTTAGGGGATTAGAACTTATCAAAACTTATTAAAGCAGTCACTGCGTTATGGTCGGAAAATGCCACTGGCAATAAGCCGGTCTTCATTAACTTATCAAATACGCTTTATTTTAATGCACAATTTTATTGTTCATTTTCTCATATATTTAGGACAGTACGAATACTATACGAACAGTATAAGGGATCTTTACTCGGTATGTAACTTTGACTGGAATGTTACTGACCTGAACTACAGAGTTTTGTTCTGGCTGCACTGTTCAGAGGCCAATGCGAAAGGAAGAAAACATCTCCTTTACCACAGGCACACTCAGTGGCTCTCAATACCTTGTAGTAAGGTGGACAGAAAATAAACAACAGCGTTGATAAATCACCTCGCCTTGACTGAGGTCTTCTGCTGCCGTATATTTTCTTGGAGCGTATAATGTTGTGGCAGGGGAAGGAGATGGCTAACAATTAAGTAGAGCTAACAAAAAGGCTCAAGGCGGTTAAATTTACTCGAGCACAATAGTGCGGTCCAGGAGATGAATTTAGTGGGCCTCGCCAGTGAGGATTTTATGGCCTACTTTAAAGGAGACAAAAGAGTTCAGTCAGCCGGTTAATTCAAAGGCTTAATTACCTCAGTTGGGCATGGGACTACCGCCAGCCACACATAATGCCGCATTCATGTCACAATTACCATATTTACAAGTTAAAGAGTGAAACTATTCATATCAACCTTAGTGGGAAATCTGCGTAGGGATTTGTAGAACTTTCTGACAGCTTATGTGTAAAACCACGGCAGTGCAGCAACTATACTGACAGTCCATCTAATTTCTTCAGTACGCCGCAAAACCCTGTGGAATAAAATGCGAAAATGAAACAATTAAGCACGTAATAGAAAATAAAGAAATATTTGCTTTTGCATCTAGGTGTCACAAAACAACAACAAAAAAAGCATTTTAAATTAGAAATCAGTGCACGTTTTCGCCTCAATCAGAATCAAAAGTCAACGTGTTCTTTAAGACGAGTATATGCCTAATAATTAGAGCACATCTGTCGTGTGGAATTTAACCTCCATCTTGTGTTTGAAGTGAACAAATGTTGTAACTTATCTTCCAAGTTCTCCTACATGCCTAGTTAAATCATACATCATCTCCTGACTTCATTTGACAGGCATGCAGTTTAAATAAGATCAACTAAAGCAGAGATCTTACTGATTTATGTTGTGTGTATTTGTGTGTGTGTGTTTGTATGTGTGTGGTAGATAAGTACCAGCGAGGGTGGGCCCTAGAGCATGAAGAGGTGGACATTGGGACCCAGGTGGTGCAGGTGATCCCACCCGGGCTGTTCTGGCGCTTCCACATGGCTGTGCATCGCCCAACTTATATCAAATTCAACCTTTCCGTCTCTCAAAACGCTTTACTTGGCATCTACGGAAGGCGGAACATCCCACCCACGCACACGCAGGTACGGTAAGGCGTCTCCAATTATCCTTCCAGAACGTTTATTCCTGCAACAGCTCCCTACGGGGAATGTTACAAAAAGCACCGGTTTCATCGTCATCTTTCATTATCCATGTGTGGAATGTGCAAGCGTCAGTCATGCAGTTTTCAGGATTCAACACAATAAGAAAAGAGATGGGGGTGGGTGGGATGGGGGGCATTAATACAGCACTGTCAATCATGAGTATTTAATAGATTAGAAGTGCAGGAAATAAACCCTTCCTCCTGACATTGTTGTTCTGAAGGTATAAAAGTCAGGGCACCAGTAACAAAGCCAGTAACAGAAGTAGGAGAGAAAAATAACTCATTCTGTCTACTAGCCTGCCTCATCACGGAGGAAATAAGCAAAAGCTAGTGACACGTGTGAGGTCAGGCGCAGCCGGCTGCCTGAAAGGACAGTCATAGCCCACTTATCTGGTGATTCAGTGTGTGTGTGTGTGTGCGCGTGTGCCTGTTCAGGACCCAGCCCTCGTTATCTCAACTACCACCATGAGAAAAGACCATGTCACATGGCCAGGTTAGATCCCTGTCTAGACAGTTTCAACCCCGCATTTGCTGCAGTCATTGTCTCAGCTTGTGTATTCTGAGCACGGTCACCAATCTCTTGAGTTGAGTGAGTGAATGAATGAGTGAGAGAGAGAGAGAGAGAACGAGAGAGAGAGAGTGAGTGAGAGAGAGAGTGTGAGTGAGAGAGAGAGAGAGAGAGTAACAGTAACTGCTCAAATGTAATAAGGGGCTATGGGATATCAATTAACCACGAAACTGCAAATTAAAAAAACGTCTGGAAAGAATAGACATAGAAGGAATTTTTTTGATTCATCACACCAAACTCATGCTATTTTAAATTGGCTATACAGATCAGAGTGCTCCCCCGTGGTGGGTTGTGCCGAACCATCATGTTCAGGGTTGAATTGGGATTTAGAATGTTCGAGCTTCTTTGATGGGTTTCAACAATATTGGAACCGTGCTATTGAATGGATGCGTCTTTATACGGTTTCTCAACTTCAGTATCAAGGAAATATGATCGGAACTTGAGACATATCCATTTGTGTCCAAAGAGCTTCATTTATTTGACAGGAACTCTCTAAAGAGTTTGGACTCCACCTATCTACAGTCAGACAGTTTGTGTACACATGGAGGAAATTCAAGACCGGTGTTACCATGCCCAGGAGTGGAGACCAATAAAGATCACTCCAAGAGCGAGACGTGTAATAGTCCATGAGTTCACCAAGGAACCCAAATGAACTTCTAAGCAATTAAAGGCCTCTTCTCACTTTAATGTTCATGAGTCCACCATTAGGAGAACACTGAACAATGGTGTGCACGGCAGGATTGCAAGGAGAAAGCCACTGCTCTCCAAAAAGAACACTGATGTCTGTCTGTATTTGCTAAACGTCATGTGGACAAACCAGAAGGCTGTTGAAAAAATGTGAAATTAAATAAGAAGTGTTTTATTTGGGGGGCGCACGGTGGCTTAGTGGTTAGCACGTTCACCTCACACCTTCAGGGTCGGGGGCTTGATTCCCACCGTGGCCCTGTGTGTGCGGAGTTTGCATGTTCTCCATGTGCTACAGGGGTTTCCTCCAGGTACTCCGGTTTCCTCCCCCAGTCCAAAGACATGCATCGTAGGCTGATTGGAATGTCCAAAGTGTCCGTAGAGTATGAATGGGTGTGTGAATGTGCATGTGATTGTGCCCTGCGATGGATTGGCACCACGTCCAGGTTGTACCCCGCCTCGTGCCCGATGCTCCCTGGGATAGGCTCCAGGTTTCCCCGTGACCCTGAAAAGGATTAAGTGGTATAGAAGATGGATGGATGGATGGTGTTTTATTTGGAGAAAGGAAAATTACTGCATTCCAGCATAAGCATCCTTATCCCATCCATGCAACATGGTGAAGGTAGTATCATGACTTGGGCCTGTTTTGCTGCATCTGGGCCAGGTCAGCTTGCCATCATTGACGGAACAATGAATTCTGAATTATACCAGTGAATTATAAAGGAACTGAATCTCAAGAGAAAGTGGGTCATGCACCAAGGCAGCGTCCCCAAGAACACACAAGTCGTTCTACCAGAGAATGGTTAAAGAAGAGTAAAGTTAATGTTTTGGAAAGGCCGAGTCAAAGTCCTGACCTTAATCCAATAGAAATGTTGTGGAAGGACCTGAAACGAGCAGTTCATGTGAGGAAACACACCAACATCCCAGAGTCGAAGCCGTTCTGTAGGGAGGAACGGGCTAAAATTCCTCCGAGCCGATGTGCAGGACTGATCAACAGTTACCCCAAACGTTTAATTATAGTTATTACTGCACAAGGCGGTCACACCAGATACTGAAAGCAAAAGGTTCACATACTTTTGTCACTCACAGACATCATTTTCCTCGATAAATAAATGACCATGTGTAATATTTTTCTCTCATTCATTTAATTGAGTTCTTTTAGGACTTGTGTGAAAATGTACTGATGTTTTAGATCATATTTCTGCAGAAATACATACAATTCTAAAGGGTTCACACAATTTCAAGCACCACTGTGTGTGTTTTTATCATTTTTTAGGTGAGCAAAAGTATAGGAACAGACAAGTCTTGAAGTAAATTAAAGTAAATAACACAATAGGCTATTTGGTTGCATGTTCCTTGCTTGCAATTTCTGCATCAAGATCTGGTGATTGACTTGGCCAGTCTAAAACCTTCCACTCCTTCCTGCCACATATTGTAAAAACAACTCTACACCCAGAACCTTAAGGACCTAATTTGTCCTTTATTTCATTGCCACACTTCTTCCTAAAGCCGCAACTTTCAAGGAGATGAATCAAAATGTTCCGAAAGTTCCTCTACATCATGTATATGTTTATTCTGACTTTCCTTCATCCCTCCCTTCAGTTTGACTTTGTGAAGCTCCTGGATGGAAAGCAGTTGATCAACTTGAACTCTGAGCAGAGGAACCTGCAGCTTCACTCTCTGCAGGAAACAGGCTTCATTGAGTACATGGACCCTGGAACGTGGTACTTGGCACTTTACAATGACGGCAAAAAGGTGGAACAAGTCTTGCTTCTGAGCACCACTATTGGTAAGGTTACCAAATAGCATTAGCAAGTTGTAATTCTGTTTTTTTCCCCTTGTTATTTATTTGTCCATCTTTTAAATAAATGAGACAATGGCTCTATGGCAACTGAACGTATTACTTCGTGAAAAGTCCGTGAATGAGCAGTCTCTTAAGTAGTGTTTTGGGAATGCCGGTGTGATTGGGAACAGGTGTGTGTGATCAGTCCTCAGGGGAAAGTGACGTGTCAGTGTGTTCCGTTGGGAGTTGCAGTCGTCGGCCATGTTTGTAGTTCATGGTGCATTCTGGGAAATTGAGTTGCTAGTTTGCCGTGACGTTTAGTTTGCTTGTCAATTGAAGAGTGGATCAAATCATAACCTGATACATCTGAAGGCAAACTTGGACATTTTAGCTTCCAGGAAATTTTCCTTGTTGTAAATCATTTGAAACAATGGTCGGCGAATATCATGACAGTCCTGGGCAACAGAAATGAACATTAACAAGTGACCTTTTATTCTCACGGAAAATGGTATACGGTATCTGTGTAGTCAGGCAGTTTAATCAGCACCTTCGTAAGGTGCATACGTCTGGTGGATGTATCATCTTCAAGATACATTCCCATTGTGTTCAGCCATCATGGCTTGTCCCCGAAGGACGTCAAAAACAAGATGTTGGGGGGAGGGCGGGGGGTGTCTTGAAATTTTCACATACTACTAAGTTTTAATAGTGCAATAATGCATAGTTTGCATTGCTCAGTCTATCTGAAAAGAAAATGTCTCTCAATTTGACCACCCCTAAAATAGTTCATACTATCGCCAACGCATGTGTGCACCGAGCAGGCTAAACGCGTGAAGTACCACGCAGTTGTGCACTCTGTCGTCCGAATGCAGCGGAGATAGTACGGGAGATACCATAAGTGTTTGAAAGACACTTTTTACTGGATAATAAATGTCATAACCTAAATATAGTTGTATCTCAAGCATTAATCTCCTGCACTTTTTATCAAACTGAAATGCTTATGGTGAAATGATTGTACCCATTGTCTTGAGGTCACTTGAGTGACCTGGCTCGAGTGTTAATGAAGCAAGCTGATAAAATACTGTTAATTATGACGGCATACGACGTAATATATACAGTGGGGGGAAATATGTATCGGAAGCGTCAACATTTTTTTCAGTAAATATTTTTCCAATGAGATTATTTACATGAAATTTTCACCAGACTTAACTGGTATTAACTCAAGAAATCCACACATGTAAAGAAATCCAAACATTAAAGTCCATGAACGAAGTTATGTGTAATAAAGAGAAATGACACGGGGAAAAAAGTACTGAACACGCTAAATGAAACGTATTTAATACTTAGTGGAGAAGCCTTTGTTTGTAATGACAGCTTCAAGATGCTTCCTGTATGAAGAAATTAATGGGCCGCAGTATTCAGGTGTGATTTTGGCCCGTTCTTATAAACATATCGTCTTTAAATATTGTTCAATTGGATTCAAGTGAGGTGATTGACTGGGCCATCAATATGTTTAGCAACAGTAAGGTTGTCAAGGTCTTGGGAGAGCTCTTATCTTTTACCCATCATGAGATGTTTCTTGTGTGACACCTTGGTAACGAAAAGCCTTTTTATAGACCATCAATTTACAAACCCAGCTGATATTAATTTGCACAGATAGGAGGTATAATTGCTTTCTAACTACTTACGGATTTCAGCTGGCTCCTTGCCTTGGAGAACTGCTTTTTCTTAGTGTGTTCAATTCTTTTTTCCTGTATCATTCCACTTTATTACACAACTTTATTTATGGACTATATATATATATATATATATATATATATATATATATATATATATACCCGAAGAACAAGGATAGAGACAGACTCATGGTTGAAGATAGTTTGCGTCTTTCCTCAGCCCTACTCAGTAAATGACTGGACCACCGTGCATCCTCTATCAAAGCCCAACCATCCCACTGAGTGAATAGTACGCATTATTTGGGGGGTTGGAGGTCATTCTTAAAAAGTGGGTCGCACTCCCAAACAGTTTAAGAACCGCTGGTCTAACCATCACAATTTGGCCCTTGTCAAAGTTTCTCAGATCCTTACACTTGCCCATTTCTCCTGCTTCCAGCACATCGACTTCAAGAACTGACTGTTCACTTGCTGTGTAATATATCCCACACCTTGACAGGCGCCATTGTAATGACATACTCAATGTTTTTCACTTCACCTTTCAGTGGTTTTAATGTCATAGCTGATCGCTGTGTGTATCATTAGTCATCTGCCAGTGCAAAATGCTTCTTGGCTTCTCGTAGGAGCTGGCTATTACTTCTATTTTTATTTTCCCTCTTGTGTGTGGGCAACAAAAAGCACCGGGGATAAAAATATCAGTGTGCAGTTGATGTAGAAGGCTCGTCCGTGGTAGTTCTTTCTTCCTGCTGATTCAGAAACATCCCTTCTGTGTTTTTCTCCTCTCTTGTCCTGCTGTGCGCTGTTGTTTGTGTTCCTATTCTGCCCATCCATCATGATGTCCACTTTTAATGTAGGCTTTTCCTAAATGTGTGATGTACATATTGGCACAGTGTTGGGAACTGAAGTCCAGAATGATGAAGCTTTTGAAGCAGCCTGATTTTATTATGTCTAATGTCTGGTAATCAAGCCCAAGACATTGTCTAAACAGCACAAATACAAGCATTTGCTCATATTGTTTTATTGTTCATTTTGTAGCCAGTAGAGTATTGACATGTCACGATAACTAAACTTTATAAATAACTTTAAATTTATAAATTAAAATGGGTCCGTGTGTATATCCAATGTTAACACCTTATTTTCCAGACTATAGCGTTTTTCTGTCCCCCTAGCAGGTGCTAAACCTTTGAAGGTGAAACCATGTCATAGTTTTCCTATTAACCCAATTAGCCTAATTAGTCAGTCTGCTGGTATTTAAGAATACATGAATAGAAATATTCAAAACAACTGACACATGAAGTAAAATCATGCATTTTATAAATATCTCAGCTGTATTGAGGCAGAGCATAGGGCTTGAAACTTTATTCCAAAACAACCACACTTGGCCTGCAGGGCAAATGAAGTATGTAACCTGATGTGGTGGGAACGGCATAGCAGGCATGTACCAGAATATAAATTAACACAAAATATATGCGTTTCTCTGCAGTTCAAGTAACTAAAAATAGTTTAGTTTAGTTTAGTTTATTGAATTATAGAGAACATTTTAATACAACCAATGTTGAACCCAAAGTGCTGTACATATAAAACAAAAATTAAACAAAATTAAAAGACTAGACAAAAACCAAAAAAGGCCTAATGAAAAATTTACACCCTCAATTAAAACATAAAGAATACAAATAGGTCTGCAAAGAGGATTTAAACATAGCGTGGAGAGGAAGACTATTCCGAAGCCTAGGAGCAGCCACCGAAAAAGCCCGAACCTTTAGCCTCAAGTAGTAATAGATTGGATGATTGAAGGGGTGAGAAGATCACAAATATACTGAGGAGCAAGTCCATGCAAAGCTTGAAAAACCTAGACCTTCTAAATGCATGTATAACAGTTTCGAGGTCCTTCTTAGAAAGCATCATCTTGATTCCAGCAATAGATCTTAACGGAAAGAAACGGCTTTTTACAACAGCACTAATCTGCTTATCAAAGCACAGTGTGGAGTCAAAAAGGACACCAAGGTTTTCAACACAGTCACGCACGTTAGAAGAGAGGGGACCAAGCTGACTGAGAACGGAGCCGATGGACCAAAGACGATTTGATTATTTCAGTTTTATCGTTGTTTAGCTGTAAAAAGTTCAAGTCCATCCAGCATTTTATGTCATGCAGACAGTCGAACAAACTAGACAGAGAGCAGCTCATATTTTTGACCGGAAGATAAAGCTGAGTGTCATCGGCATAGAAATGATACGAGGAGTAGTGTCTCTCAATGATATGACCTAGAGGAAGCATATATAAAGAAAAGAGAAGAGGACCCAAAATGGAACCCTGGGGAACACCATAGGAAATTTGAGCACAGGATGAGAAACACTTCTCTATTAACAGAAAAGGTTGAGGTAAGAGGCAAACCACTCCAGAACAGGCCTCTGAAACGCAGCTACATGACCGAGTCTTTGTAAAAGGATATCATGATCTACTGTGTCAAATCCTGGACTCAAATCAAGCAAGATTAAAATCCAGCAAGAGCCTGAGTCAAGACTGAGTAAGATATCGTCGGTGACCTTCAACAAAGCAGATTCAGTACTGTGAAGTTCCCTGAAACCGGACTGAAATGTATCGAAAATACTAAAAGCAGTCGGGTACGAAGAAATCTGAGAAGAAACTTTTTCCAAGACTTTTCAAATGAAAGATAGTTTGAAAATGGGTCTGTAATTTTTCATGACATGCTGATCAAGATGATGCTTTTTTAAAAAATTTTTTTTAAACAGCGGTTGTATTATAGCATGTTTAAAAGTGCCAGGCACCACCCAATTGACTAGAGAGCTATTAATAATAGCTCAAAGCAGGAAAATCCTCTTTAAAAATATGCGAAGGCAGAACATCAGAAGTCCAGAAAGAGGACTTCATACTAGAAAAATATATCAAAGAGCTGTGAAGGAGACGCTGGTTGAAAAAGCGAAAGAACGAGTTTCTAGAGACGAATTATGAGAGGGTATGTTAGTCCGACTACACTAAATTTTATGAGTAAAATGTGTTAAAAACTGATCACACGGGTCAGTAGAAATCTCGAATGGAACACTAGGAGAGGGATTTAGAAAGGCATTAATTGTACTAAAAAAAGACCTTTGGTCCTTTGTGCATTTGGTGCAATTAAATCAGACATGTATTTGGCCTGTGCCTCCTTAACAGCGCTCTGATACCACTTAAGACAACTCCCTGAAGATTTCTAATGATACCTGAAGTTCTTCCATCTGCGCTCAGTTCACCTACACTCCTGCCTGAGAGTGCGAGTGGAGCTATTTAACCAGCGCTGAACTTTCTACATCACCTTGGATCTCTGTAATTTCAAGGGATCAATTGAGTCCAAGGTAGCAGTGCAGGTACTGTTCAAAAAATAAACCAATTCATCCGGATAGACGCGAGAAGAGAGGGCTTTCACAACATTAGTGGTTTGGGTAGATATATACACGTCATTGAATGTCCTGGCAATAGAGGAATGAAAACATCTGGAAAAACGTGGTGAATAATAAGATTTGGGGAGAGTACAAGCCAGCACGGTGGCAAAAACCACTGGACAATGATCAGAGATTGCAGCGTTGCAGATTTCAAGATTAGACACTGAAAAACCAAGTGAGAGTGAACACTTAAGTCCAAGGTGTGACCCTTTTGGTGAGTGGGTCCAGAAACAAACTGTACAAAGTTAAGTGGGTCCATAAGACAAAGAAACTCTTTGACCAAGGGGTTAGACTGGCAGCAGACATGGATATTAAAGCCACCCAGAATCAGAAGTCTATCATAGTGTGACATCAGGGAAGCCAGATGAAATCCTTATTGACATTAGGTGGCCTGTAAACCAGGGTGCAAAGAAAGGAGGTAGTGAGATCAACCTTGAAGAGCTGCGGCTCAAAGCTTGGAAAGTTTTGTTGGACAGAGATCTAGCATTCATTAGTGTAAATTTGATAGGACGGTCCGAAAACCACGATGGATCTGACATGGGATTAGATGGTGTTGGTAAATACTCCAGTGATCTGAGGTTACCAAAGTTCATTCCATTTCCAGAACTTGATCTAGTGTGAAAGTAGTGAAAAGGTAGACCGGAAAGGTAGTAAAAGATCATCTGCGGAGGTGTGAGGAGAGTACGACGTGTTCCTCGGTGAACAGAGCGAGGGCGATGTGCAATCCCCAACGAGACACTAGTTTTATACGTTCCTGCTGGTAAAGGTGATGCCGAGTTCAAATGTTTAAGCTCTGCTAATGAGTAGCAAAAAGCCAGTGTAGAAAAATATTCAGAGGAACAATAAAACCGCTATGGCTGACCAGCCATGCGCAGTAAAAGAGCTGTAAAAACCGGCAAGCACGGAAAAAACACTCCGCCATAAACAGCGCCTCTTTCTACCCCATCTACACGACTATGTTAGAGAACACGTTAGCCTGAACCACCCAGAAAACAATTTTGGTAGGACAAGACCAGACTGGAAAAAAATGCCCCAGACCTTTAAACCCCAGAAAATAGTAGCAGGTAACAGACCAGAGAGTAAGTGGAGACGGGTCGATACGCAGCACTCTGGCAGTAATGTGGGATTGAAGGTTCACAATGAAGAACAGGGAAGGAGATGGTGACCAAAAAAAAAAAAGTCCTCAAAACATGTAATATGTAATTGTCAAATATAAGGTGTAAAGATCCACCATGACCAAAGAGATTTAATCCAAATAGGCGAACGAGCCAAGAGGGGCAGCGGCAGCCAGCATTCACTCGTACGCTCCAACGTCCAACGCATAAATTCATGCAGATACACGTCAAAAGCTTCGGTTAATGTTCACATCAAACATCCAAACAGGGAGACATGTAATCATATGATCAGTGATCATATGCGGCATGGTTGTTGGTGCCAGAATGGATGGACTGAGTATTTCAGAAACTGCTGATGTCCTGGAATTTTCACACACAATAGTCTCTAGAGTTTACACAGAATGGTGCAAAAAAAAAAAAAAAGAATAAGCAGTATTTTTCTGATGTTCACCTGTCCAGTTTTGGTGAGTCTGTCCCCACTGTAGTCTCAGATTGCTGTTCTTCGCTGACAGGAGTGGAACATGATGTGATCTTCTATTCAGATTTATACTGGAAGTGGGCATAAACCAGAAGGGTCTTTATTTTTCTTTCTTTCTTTATTTCTTTGTGTGATCAAGAATGAATTGGGGTTTGAAAAATGTATTCTAAGGTAATAATACTGTTATGTATGCTGTGCAGAGGCCATGGAAAGATGCTCCTCCAACTGCAATGGCAATGGCGAGTGTGTTGCTGGTCACTGCCACTGTTTCCCCAGCTTTCTCGGACCAAACTGTGAGAGAGGTCAGTGCCCAGATTTTCTCAAGGGTTTATGGGTAATGCTGCTGAAATAAGGCGTGGACACATACCATTTCTCCCCGTCCTCCTCTCTCCTCCTCTGCCCTTCCTTCTTATCTCCTTCCAGGGTTCAATGGGGAAAGGTCACTGCATTCCTGAGCTACCTGAGTGCACAGATGGGAGAATTTTTGAAAAAAAAAAAAAAACCCCAAACAAACTCATGTAGGATTGAAAAAAGAGAAAAAAGCATGCATTTGTATCAAGAACAAAACAAGTGTCACTGCCATACAGTGAAAGCAGTGAAGTCTTCTGTTGATGAACCAGTTTAAGGTCATAGGACGTGTTGTGTACAAAAACTGCACTTGCTGTTTCGCTATCATTGACCAAATGTGGTTAATACCAATATATATTTGCTTCCCTTCTCTTCAGATCAGGACAGTGTGCCTAAATAATGTACAAGTCTAGAAGACATGGCATGTCTAATAGCTCTTCATACCTTCATGCACACTGACTCATTCAAGATTCTGACTCATGCCATACTGGCTTTGGTTCCTCCATCATTAGAGCTCTCTTCAGAGGGAGATCAAAACCTGAGGGTTTTATATAACATAATCTTCTGGATGGGGCATAGAATTGATCCTTTCGGGCTTCCGTACATGCTAACGTTTGGGCATGCATGGAATCCAGCAGCCTTTGATGCCACGGTAATGTGGACTGAAATAAAACAGACAACTTTTGCAGCATAAAAGGTCAGTGCATTGTTTTGTCAAGAGCTGGAGAAGGGCATCTGGAAGCAAACGGCTTGAGTGAAGTTTCCCACTATCCCTCACTCGCTCTTGCTCCCTCGATTCCTTTTTTCCCCTCTTTCTCTGTCTGCTGTCATGCCTGTAAATGATTACAGGCTTCAGAGACTTTAAAAATGGCTCTGCTGGAATGCAAAGGGCCAATAAATCAGGTCGGTTTTAGCTCCACCGCTCGGTCTCGGAGATGTCATTCAGCGTTGCTTATAGCCTATTATTCGGACTTGATTCCTGCACCTTCTCCCAGTCTCTGGAGGTCCCAGGCATATGAATGCACCTCTTATTGCTGCTGTCATGGGCCTCATGCCAGGGATGTTATAGAGACTAATAGACAGGCTTGGATAAGAGACTTACGCTGTTCTCATGGAGGCCAGAAAAGGAGATAAAGGGGGTATGACCTCAGCAAAACCAAGGCAAGGTGACTTTTTGAAGGTATAAAAGCATTTGACCTTCCTTGTAATTGTTTACCTTGTAATTGTTGAAACAGCTTGTGACTTGCAGCTGCTGAGCTACTGGCACTTTGAAGATCTCTAGAGGAAAGTCAGGCATGGTTGCTCATATCACTGTTTGCTAAAATGGCTGATTACTGTTTATTTGATTTCATTAAGGTTTCACGGAGGCTGCGGCTAATGCAGCTCTACTGAATTACCGCATATAATATTAAATATAAATATTCATGGTTTAGTAGAGTTCTTTTTTTTTATTATTGGAGATTTGATTTTAAAGCCACTTCTATGTCGGCTACATTCAGGCAAGCCCTCAGCCCTTGTACTCACGTAGCAATGGACCATCTACTGACCTACGTCTTTATTTTATGGTGATTGTAAACTCTATTTTGAAATAACCCAATATATCTTTTTATGTCAGTAATAGCACATACAGACTAGCACAATACTAAACACACAAAAACCCTCAGGCATTTGGGGTTCATCCCGTTAGGTGCGCCAATAAGGAATAAAGGTTTTGTGTCAGTTGTTCCTCTTTAAGAGACACTTTAAGAGAAATTTCCTCAAGCACACAAAGTTCCATAAAGTATTTTATAAACATGAGAATTTAAAGGACATTTTCGGCTGCGGAGCATTAGTATCGATTAAGCGTGTACCGACCTTTTGACTCACCTCTGTGCGGAGCAGTAAGTAGAGCGGGGTGTCTTTTTTATTGAGCAGGAGGCAAGGTGGTGGGAAATGCAAACGGGATGCATATGAATCATTAAGTTTACACTGTAAATACATCATTTTCCATACGCTTATTTATGTGACAGTTTTGTGCTTTGAACCCTCCAGAGTGAAACACAGTGTATCTACAAACTAACTGGTGCATAGTGATTATGTGCCTAACTTGTTTACATGAGAAACAGGTCGCATATATATTTCCCCAAGGCCTTATGACTTCAAAGACAACATAGACTGAGTGACAAATGAGAGTGCTTTTGCGATACTAAAATAGATATAACATGACTCGTAAATATATTCCCAGAGTGCCTGACTGTTATCGTTTAGTCTGCTAATTTTATTTATAGCTTTAAGTTTAGCATTTAGCCTTACAAATGCTTCACGAGTACATTACAGTACAGTGTCCCTGTCAATCCACTGGGTTAGCAAGATAGGCAGATAGAACAAACCATGACGATGTACTGTATAATGCAGTCATCTTAGACTGTTTGCTATGATGATGGACGAGCAGTTGTGCAGTTGTGTTTTCTGTCACTGTGGCTCCTGTTTGGATGGATCGCTATTATTTGCAGACACATGCCCAGTACTGTGCAGCGGTAATGGCGAATATGGAAAAGGTCGGTGCATATGCCACGAGGGCTGGAAAGGGCCAGAATGCAGCATCCCGGCAGACCAGTGCATTGACCCAACCTGTTCCAACCATGGAGAGTGTGTCCAAGGCGTCTGCATCTGCATCCCGGCGTACAAGGGCAACAACTGCGAGCATGGTACGTGCACACAATTAAAAGGCGGCTAACCTGTGATTCCGAATGTATCTTATTAGTTATTTTGAAGCAGGATGGTAAAATGCTTTGTCCTCTACCCTGCATAACCTCTTGCTAACAGACTAGTCAGCAGACCAGATGTAGGCCCGATGTTCTGTTCTCTGTTTCTCCAGTGGCCAGCGTAGTACTTCAAATAAACCATGTCTTCCAGAAAGTAACATGTTGCTGGTCTTTTCATGGGAAATCGTCGTCAGAAATCCGTAATGTAAATCGTGGATAGAAAAGAAGGCTCGATAGTATAGTCGAAGTGAAAACAATACGATATTGTTGTTCGGTGATACATGGCTTGTGGATTATTTGATATAGCTGGTGCTCTTATTTGACGTATATCTTCTTACACCTCTTTTTTATGAAATTTTTTTTCAAAAATCACATGACCGATTGCCGACATGCTTGCAAAACATTGGGCTAAGTCGGAGCCAGAAAGTCTCCCGGGTTAACTTCTTTGATTGCATTCCGAGACAGCAAGCAATCCGCCGGCCTTAAACACAAAATCAATGGATCGCCAGTTGAATATCCACAGTGATAATAGTGGGCTGTGCTGCCTGAAGCCTTGCTTACATGTATAACCTTGAGCTGATGAGGCTGAGCTTCAATGAAAGCCAAGAGAATCAGACTAATTACACAGGCGAAATGGAATCGCTTTACTAGGCTGTTAATACAGTAGGCAATGAGGAGAGATTGTTAAAGTGTCGGGTGATTTTATTTGCCAAAGAATGTGCCGCTATATCGTGTCTTGTTAAATGTGCTTTTCAAACAGAGAGGCATTGTGGGTGTTTTCATACTGCTCAAGCTTTTCAAATGGAAAGAGATCCTTATCAAGTACTGCAGTTTTTTTTGTAGAGAGCAGCACAGACCATTTATCCTACAACAGTGTTATTATATTGCTGCAGAGTGCTGTTGGACTGCAGTGTTCTTGTATCATATCTTGCAGTATTTATTTATTTATTTATTTAATAGAGAGGATGTATGTAATAAGGATACAGCTTAGAGCTGTGTATATACAGTTTCAGTAATTCACTTACACGATATGATCGATATTTGTGGGACTCTTTTCTATCATACTCAGAAGCGTTGTGAACGTCTCGTTTTTAGATTTATTCCATACTTTACTGTTATAATGGCCTCCATTCTTCTGAGAAGGCTTTCCGCTGGATTTTGGAGCACGGCGGTGGGGATTTGCCCATTCAACTGCAAGAGCGTTAGTGAGGTCAGGCACTGAGAAAACCTGTGGTCTAGTATGCATCCCAATTCAGCCCAAAAGTGTTCAGTTGGGTTGAAGTCAGGGGTCTGTGCAGGCCACTTGCATTAGTTTACTCCAAATCTGGCAAACTATGCCTTCGTGGGCAGAGGTGGCTTGACGGTTGAGGCTCTGGGTGACTGATCGGAAGGTCGGGGGTTCAAGCCCCAGCACTGCCAAGCTGCCACTGTTGGGCCCTTGAGCAAGGCCCTTAACCCTCTCCGCTCCGGGGGTGCTGTATCATGGTTGACCCTGCACTCTGACCCCAACTTCCGAACATGCTGGGGTATGTGAAAAAAATATACATGTTCTGTAATGTATATGTGACCAATAAATTACTCATTATCATTATAGGGGTATGTTTATGATTGAACACGTGGGCCCCTTACTACCAGTGAAGGTAAATCGTAATGCTACAGGTGTCCAGAAACTTTTGGCCATGTAGTGTATTTATCTGCTATATGATTGCTGGATTGATAATGAAATTCTGAAAAACATATAATCCGATTGTCACAACTGTGCAGACATTTAAAGTTCTTGATAAGATACTTTCAAAAGGTAGTCCTGCAATCTGTCCAAAAAGTGAATTTAATTCTCGTCTCTGCGCCTTATTTCTCTAGTGGACTGTTTGGACCCCCACTGTGCGGGACATGGGGTCTGTGTGAAGGGTGAGTGCCTGTGCTCACCTGGCTGGGGTGGCATAAGCTGTGAGAACCCGCTTCCCGCCTGTCAAGAGCAATGCTCTGGTCATGGCACCTATATGCCTGAGCGTGGCACCTGTGTGTGCCAACCCAACTGGACTGGATCCGACTGCTTCACAGGTAAGGCGAGAGTTCTAGAGATGCAGTGGCTGTCTTGAATATCCCAACATGTTTTTTTTTTCCAGGAGGGAGGAGGAGAACGTTCCTTTTTGCATAGAGGAAAGCATACAGTATATACAGCACAGCCCGAAAGTGTAAGGAGTGTGAAGCCATATGTATTTGACTTTCCACTCTCATTGAAAGAATGTAGGCAAAGCCATTATTATGAATCAAAACGTTAACAAACAGGTGTGCAGAATAGCCATAAGGGTCAGACGCAGAGTGGAAATCAGAACGAGATAAACCGGACCAGGGAAACAGATGAGGATTCTGTTAGGACTGAACACTACCTCGCACCGACACAGGGGAGGAACACTACCTCGCACCGACACCGGGGAGGAACACTATCTCGCACCGACACAGGGGAGGAACACTACCTCACACCGACACAGGGGAGGAACACTACCTCACACTGACACAGGGGAGGAACACTACCTCGCACCGAGACAGGGGAGGAACACTACCTCACACTGACACAGGGGAGGAACACTACCTCACACTGACACAGGGGAGGAACACTACCTCGCACCGACACAGGGAAGGAACACTACCTCACACCGACACAGGGGAGGAACACTACCTCACACCGACACAAGGGAGGAACACTACCTCGCACCGACACAGGGGAGGAACGCTACCTCGCACCGACACAGGGGAGGAACGCTACCTCGCACCGAGACAGGGGAGGAACGCTACCTCGCACCGAGACAGGGGACGAACGCTACCTCGCACCGACACAGGGGAGGAACGCTACCTCGCACCGACACAGGGGAGGAACGCTACCTCGCACCGACACAGGGGAGGAACGCTACCTCGCACCGACACCGGGGAGGAACGCTACCTCGCACCGACACAAGGGAGGAACGCTACCTCGCACCGACACAAGGGAGGAACACTACCTCGCACCGACACAGGGGAGGAACACTACCTCGCACCGACACAGGGGAGGAACAGTACCTCGCACCGACACAGGGAAGGAACACTACCTCACACCGACACAGGGGAGGAACACCACCTCGCACCGACACAAGGGAGGAACACCACCTCGCACCGACACAGGGGAGGAACGCTACCTCGCACCGACACAGGGGAGGAACGCTACCTCGCACCGAGACAGGGGAGGAACGCTACCTCGCACCGAGACAGGGGAGGAACGCTACCTCGCACCGAGACAGGGGAGGAACGCTACCTCGCACCGAGACAGGGGAGGAACGCTACCTCGCACCGACACAGGGGAGGAACGCTACCTCGCACCGACACAGGGGAGGAACGCTACCTCGCACCGACACCGGGGAGGAACGCTACCTCGCACCGACACCGGGGAGGAACGCTACCTCGCACCGACACAAGGGAGGAACACTACCTCGCACCGACACAGGGGAGGAACGCTACCTCACACCGACACAGGGGAGGAACGCTACCTCGCACCGACACAAGGGAGGAACGCTACCTCGCACCGACACAGGGGAGGAACGCTACCTCACACCGACACAGGGGAGGAACGCTACCTCGCACCGACACAGGGGAGGAACGCTACCTCGCACCGACACAGGGGAGGAACGCTACCTCACACCGACACAGGGGAGGAACGCTACCTCACACCGACACAGGGGAGGAACGCTACCTCACACCGACACAGGGGAGGAACGCTACCTCACTCTGACACAGGGGAGGAACACTACCTCACACTGACACAGGGGAGGAACACTACCTCACACTGACACAGGGGAGGAACACTACCTCACTCTGACACAGGGGAGGAACATTACCATTTTTTTGTCTTATTAACTTATTAACAAGTCAAGACAACAAAAATGTACGGTAAGGAGAAATGTGTAGAGTTGAGACCGAGTTGAAATTGAGACAGAATATCTTTACTCTAGGTGTACTAGGTGTATGTAGAATTGTCTCTATAAGTGGATACAACGTGTCCACGTGTCTGTCTTTTGTCAGGTTTCTTACGCATTTGATTGAAGAGCTATTTCTGTTATTTTTTTAAACGATAGTTAGCCTTGGTCTGATGTAGTCTTCCTCCTTTTATCAGCAAGATCTACGCGGTAATTTTATTGTATCCTACCTCGCTTTGCACTTGACTTGTAGTGTTGCCTGAGCACTAAGCCTGATTATGGAAAGTCTTGATGTTTTATTTATCAAATTTAAACCTCTCGTCTTTGCCTTTTCTACACTCTGTGTTTGCTCCTTATTTGACGAATCGTACACAACGGCATCGGCCTCGTTGCCCAGTGAGGTGATTTGATTTTTGATTTACCTGAAAAAATAAATCAAGTGATCAGATTGTGATTATTTAGCAGAATTTTTATTTTTTTTTTTAATAAAGAAATTTTTTAAAACAAACAAACAAAACTATTGCTTGAAGCAATAACGGTAAGAAAAATTTGTGATTTCTGATATTTCTCAGTAAAAATATTTCCAATGAACAGTGGTTTAGTGGTTAGCAAGTTTGCCTCAAACCGCCAGGGTCGGGGGTTCGATTCCCACCGTGTCCCTGTGTGTGCGGAGTTTGCATGTTCTCCCCGTGCTGTGGGGGTTTCCTCCGGGTACTCCGGTTTAAGTGTCCGTAGTGTATGAATGGGTATGTGAGTGTGCCCTGTGATGGATTGGCACCCTGTCCAGGGTGTACCCTCTACCCTTATGCTCCCTGGGATAGGCTCCATGTTTCCCCGTGACCCTGAAAAGGATAAAGCGATATAGAGGATGGATGGATATTTCCAATGACGCTATTCACATGAAATTTTCACCAGGCTTTGGTATTAACTCAAGAATTCTGGAAATATAAAGAATTCACAGCATTAAAGTCCATAGATGAGGTTATGTGGAATAAAGAGGAATGACACGGGAAAAAAGTACTGAACACGCTAACTGAAATGTATTTAACACTTAGTGGAGAAGCCTTTGTTTGTACTGACGCTTCAAGACACTTCCTGTATGAAGAAATGAACGGGCCGCAGTATTACTCACATCATCACCCTGCCCTGTTGTATAACACGAACTCATGTAAGTCTATGCTAATAAAATTCGAATGATGCTTAGATGCTGAGTCGATGCCAAGTTATTACAAGAAGATTACCAAAAATGCTTTTGTAGTGTTGGGATAAGGGGCTTTGAGTTGTGCAGTCTTCAAGTGTTTCTTGAATGTTGTGTGGAATTCTGCAGAGTGAATGAAATTTGTTTCACCATGGCAGAATCCTGAGTCTAAAGAAGCTTACTGTCATACACTACACGGCTTTTACGCCAAGCACAGTTCAATTGCAAGCATTCTGGATATGGAGTTGTGTTGAATACTACTACAACAGACTACAACGTCTGGTCTTAGTGATGTGCAGAGCAAAAATATGCAGAATAATTGCAATGTGTCCTGTTAAGGAAAGCTGAAATTTTTTTTGTTACCCCATGGTACCTGGCGGTAGCAGCAATGCTCATCTGTAGTGAACAGTCATGAGTCCTCAGACAGCATTAACCATGACTGTCTGTGCAGAGAGGAGGCATCTGGAAAAGGACGGCATAGGCTATCAAGGAAATCCATTAATGTAGAGAAAAAAAGTATCTTTGAATAAAGAGAAGAGCTACTCGGATATGTTTTACAGTGGAGGAAATCAGGAAGGAGAAGTGAGGCTTAGAGAGAGAGCGAAGGTTACAGGAAGTGATTGTGGAAAGGCAGTAAACTGAATGAAAAATCCATCTGATATATGAAGAGTGATTACTAGTGACAACACGAGAAGTAACAACACCGCTAGACTGAAATATAAGAGAGCAAATATTTTTCTTGTAGCAGCTACAAAGGCAGTTGTTTATAAGAAAGAAGGAAAACTTGCACTGTAATTATTCTTTGTATCTTTTTTTTTTCTGTTCAAGCTATTGTTTCCTTTCCCCTATTCTTTTGGTCATCAGAGCTATGCCCGGTGCCCTGTGGAAGTCATGGTATTTGCTCAGAGGGCAGGTGCCAGTGTGAGGAGGGCTGGGAGGGCAGTATATGTGAGCAGCGGTCATGCCACCCACACTGCAAGGAGCACGGCCAGTGCATAGACGGAAAATGCCAATGCCAGTCAGGCTGGGAGGGTGAACACTGCACCATTGGTAAGTCTCCAGAAAACGTACCTAGTCAGCTGCTGCATCACAGCTCATTGTAACTAAGCTTTGCAGGAACTATTATTATTATTATTATTATTATTATTATTATTATTATTATTAACGTATTTGCCCCATCCTGATTTCTTCTGTTTGTGTGTCTATCTCATACTAAATAGTTTTAGATGTTCAAATGAAATACAACATAAAACAAACGCAACCTGAGTAAACACACGATACAGTTTTTATTGAAGCAAAAAAAAAAAAAAAGAAAAGTTATCCAACACCTATCACGAATGTGAAAAACTAATTGCCCCCTTCAACTTAAAATCTGGTTGTGCTAAACGCTTCCAATGACTGGAGATCAGTCTTTCATAGCGCTGTGGTGGAATTTTGGCGCACTCTTCCTCGCAGAACTGCTTTAGTTCAGCCACAGTGGAGGCTTTTCGATCATGAACCGCCCGCTTAAGGTTCTGCAACGGCATCTCAATTGGTTCAAGCCAGGACTTTGACTAGGCCAGTCTAAAACTTTAATAAATAGCCTCTGAAATAGTTTTGTAACCCTTCCCAGACTGATGTATTTCAATGACCTTCTTCCTCATCATTTCTGGAATTTCTTTCAATTTTGGTATAGTGTGTTACTGGGTAAGACCTTTTAACCAACTTCATGCTGCTGAAGAAGTTCTATTTAATTGTTGATGTGACTGAACAGGGTTTGCAGTAATCAGGTCTGGTTGTGTCTAGTCCAGCTGAACCCCATCATGAACGCAGTTTTATAGATTTGGGGAATTAGTAACTACGGGGGGGCAAATACATTTTCTCACAGGCCCAGATGGTAGTGGATAACTTTTTTGCTTCAAAAATAACAATCATTTAAAAACTGTAGTTTGTTTTTACTCAGGTTGCCTTTGTTTTATCTTAGATTTTGATTTAATTTATGAAACAATTTAGTATGAGACATACACAAAAACAGAATAAATCAGGATGGGGCAAATATACTCTTTCACTGCAGTGTGTGTGTGTGTGTGTGTGTGTGTGTGTGTGTGTGTGTGCGCATGTTAAATATGTTCATTACACCTTTGCACTTTCTCTGCAGCACATGGTCTGGATGCTGTTGTAAAAGGTATGTGGTATTATATATGCCTGTCAATCCTCGAAATGCATTCACATTTCAACATAGATTCCATCATGTTTTTATAGTTGAATCGCACAGTAATACAGTGCTGTGAAAAAGTATCCGCCCTTTCCTGATTTCTTCTGATTGTGTGAACATATCACACTAAACAGCTTTAAATCTTCAAAAAAATCTTACCCCCTTCAACTCAAAATCAGGTTGTGGTACCTTTAGCAGCAAGAACCGCAACCAAACACTTCCGATAACATGGAATCAGTCTTTCACTTACTTCTAGGACTAGGATTTACTCCTGTGCTTTGGATCATTGTATTGCTGCATAATCCAGATGCGCTTGAGTTTACGGACGGGAGTCCGGGCATTCTCCTTGAGGATTTTCTGCAAAGCATCCCCACACCATCACACCTCCACCACCATGCTTGACCGTAGGTATGATGTTCTTTCG
Source organism: Ictalurus furcatus (assembly GCF_023375685.1). NCBI lineage: Eukaryota > Metazoa > Chordata > Actinopteri > Siluriformes > Ictaluridae > Ictalurus > Ictalurus furcatus. The sequence goes on from NC_071262.1 coordinate 2,454,187, forward strand.
CATTGTTATGAATGACTAAGGAAATTTGGTCTTTGTGTTACCTCATGTTTATACCCTTGTGAAACAGGAAGTCTTGGTTGAACAATTTCCTATTCCTAGTCACCCAGGTGTACTAAAAAAAAAATGGGAATATACTTCAAATATAGTTGTCTTGAATGGATTCATAGGGATTCCAATAACTGCTGCACACCTATATATATATATAACAAAGACTTTTTTTCTTTTTTTTTTGGATAAAGCTGTGTTTTGTTTGCAATTGTTTGACATCCATGAGAGCAGAGTATTTCTGTGAATTTTTTTTTTTTTTTAACAAAAGCTCAAAAGCTTCAACAATAAAGACAATTTTTCACAGCCTTCTTTGCTCATATTTAGCTTCAATAAATAACCTTATCATTTCAAAACTGTATTTTGTGTTGCCTTTGTTTTTATCTTAGATTTTGTATTCATTTCTGAAACATTTCAGTATGACACAAAAACGGAAGAAATCAGGATGGGGGCAAATACTTTTTCACAGCAGTGTATATTCCAGTAATTTTTAATGCAATCACACAGTCAATTATAACGCACTTTATTTCCTCTGCATGGACGGAATCAATGTTATTATTCAGACATATGTACGTATGACAATATTACCCTTTGAATACTAATCCTCAGTAATACTATTGTATTAGATGGATGTCCGGGGTTATGTAATGGCAATGGCCACTGTACTATGGAGCAGAGCGGTTGGCGTTGTGTGTGCCAGCCTGGCTGGAGTGGCCCAGGCTGCAACACAGTGACAGAGCGTGAGTGTGAGGACAATGTTGACAATGATGAAGGTAAGGACGTGCCTCATACGGATGAACAGGGAAGGAGATTTAAGTGATGATATTCATATGCAAGCCACGTGTATGTGTATATATTGTACAATGGATATAAAGAGTCTACACACATCAAGGTATAAAAAGCCCCAGGTCTGGAAGAAGAAAAGCAGCCCTAATGCATGATGCTACCACTACCATGCTTCATCATGGGTATGGTGTTCTTTTGGAATTGTACTCCTCAGATCATAACACATTTTGCCATATGGATTGGGGTGATTTAGTTGGACTTGGATGGTTTTGTTTTTTTTTTAAATTATTTTTGTCAGAAAGGGCTTCCCTGTAGCCACCCTACCCCATAGCCCAGGCATGTGAAGATTACAAGAGACATGCAGAGTATAATCAGTACTCGTCGGATATTCCCGCAACTCCTTTAATGTTGCTGTAGGTTTTTGTCTTGTCCTTTTATTTTAAAATATTGTCTATTTGTCTGTTTATTATAAACGTTGGAGAGACGTCCTGTTCGTGGTGACGTCAGTGCGGTGCATCATCGTCTCCACTTGTTGATGATGACCTTCATGATATTCAATGGTACATTCAACTCTCCTGATCAATACCTCTCGAAAGCCTGTACAGGCTTTGTAAGGTTTTTTTTTTTTTTTTTTTGCAGCCCATGGCTCAGCAATCCGATGAAACCGAGAAGAAAATCCTACAGCAACAGCTGATCTTTATTTGGGGTCCATCAGAATAATTTCATTGATGACAGCTGTATGATAATTACATTTGAACATGAGATTGAATGTGATTGGTTTATTCTGAACAAGGCCACACCCCCAATTATAAAAGGGAGTGCATACGTATTTATGCAACCAGGTTATTGTAAGTTTAACATTTATTTATTTATTTATTTATTTATCTATTTATTAAATGTTTTTGATTTATTTTCCACTTACGTTTTTAACCGTTGTAATTTCATATTGAGGGTGGAACAAGTTCTGACATTTATCTTGGTTTCATTTTTTACATAAAAAACAAAAAACAAAAAACTTACCATTTTAACAGGGGCGTGTAGACTTATTTATATCCCCTGTATGTATATACAGTCCGCTGGAAATGCAATGGCAAGGCCAATCCTTTTGTTTTCGCTGTACACTGAAGACATTCAGGTTTGAGATCCAAAGCATATTGAGAGAACGGGTCAGAATTTCAGCTGGTATTATTTCCTGGTATTTATATGTAGACGTGTTAAACAACTTCAAATATGGCACCTTCGGTTTGAATCCCACCCAATTTTGAAGTGATCAAAAATATTGGAACACGTGCCTGACAGGTGTTTCTAGTTGTCCAGGTGTGCCCTATTATATTGATGGTTCAAACAATTAATAGCTCTGAATATCTACTCTTGGTATGAACCTGGTGTTTCTATTAGGAAGACTGCATTTGTTGTTAAAAAGGGTAAACCCATATGAATACCAGCAAGCTGTCTATCGGAGAAAAGCAAGCGATTCTGAAGCTGAGAAAAGAGGGAAAATTGATCAGAGTCTTAGCACAAGCATTGGGTGTAGCCAATACAACAGTTTGGAATGTCCTGACAAAGAAAGAAACCCCTGGTGTGCTAACAACCAGACATGAAGCAGGTCAGAAAAGGAAAACAACAGTCGAAGACAGATACACTGTGAGAACTGTGAGATATACCTAAAAACAATAGTCAGTGATATTACTGACAAGCTCCACAGGGCAGGGGTGAAGGTATCACAATCTACGAATCAAAGAAGAATTCATGAGTAGAAATATTGAGGCCATACCACAAGATACTAACCAATCATCAGCAGTGAGGATCAGAAGACCAGTTTGGAATTGAAATGCCTTTGATGTCTACCTTTCCTGTTGAGAATGAAAATGAAAAGTCTCTCTCTCTCACTCTCAATTTAAATCAATTTAATTCAATGACCTTTACTGGCATGACTCTTACAGTAGGTACGGTATTGACAAAACATTGAAATTGACAATATTAATATCAATAGTGATTTCTGTGTATGTTGCAGACGGACTTACAGACTGTGTCGATCCAGACTGTTGTCAGCAGTCGAGCTGCAGTAATAAATCCTACTGTCAAGGAGCTCCTGATCCACTCACTTTGCTCCGGCAGACCCGAAGCCAGCTAGATCCGACCCCTCTGTCCAAGCACACCTTCTTTCAGCGAGTCCGCTTCCTCTTGGGCAAGGCTAGCACGCACACACTGCACGGAGACTTGCCTTTTGATGCCAGGTGTGTGTACAAACATCAGCGTTCACGCACATGTCACACACCATTCAATCACCTGATTGTCTACAGTATTTCATAGATACTATCAACACATATAGTGGTGCTTGAAAGTTTGTGAACCCTTTAGAATGTTCTAGGTTTCTGCATAAATATGACCTAAAACATCATCCTCAATGTAGATTAAAGAGAAACCAATTAAACAAATGAGACAAAAATATTATACTTGGTCACTTATTTATTGAAGAAACTGATCCAAAGTTAAATATCTGTGAGTGGTAAAAGTATGTGAACCTTTGCTTTCAGTATCTCGTGTGACCCGCCTTGTGCAGTAATAACGGCAGCTAAATAAGTGCCAGCCCCAGGAACTGCCTGACCCTCTTTTTTTTTTGGTCTTGGGTCTTGGGTAGGCTGCAATCGCTGTTGCCTTATCAATTTGACTCAGGAACCACTATTGCCTGACCTCTTATTCAACTTCTCTGACTTGCCATGTGACTTCAAAGGGTCCTTGCCACGTTGCGAGTCATTCAGAGCTCGATCTAAGTTGTAAAATGTGCACCTTATCTCCCGGTGCAAATTCCCATAGCTGAGTTCTCCTGTCGTACAGTCAGGATTGTCATTCTCGGGCCTGATGCGTGTTAGGTGTGGAGGTTTGCTCTCAGATCCAGAACGTTCTGCATTGCATTTTTTTGTTCTTAGAAGGTCCCTCCTCCCAATTTTTCCTAATGACATCTACGACGCCACAAGGCTTCTGCCCGTGCAATAATTCACATGGAGAAAACCCAGTGGAGGCTTGTGGGACCTCTCACACTGCAAATAACAGGGCTTCGAGCTATTTATAAAAATTCTGAGCGGCACTGTGAACGAACATACGCATCATATTTTGACGTTTGACCAGGTTGTACATTTGTGGATGGTAAACACTGGTGCAAATTTATTGAATCCCTCGTAATTCATATAGTTTGCAAAGGGTGCGTGACATAAAATATGTGCCCTGGTCAGGCAGGATCTCTTCTTTAAGGACTTGGGAGATAACACAGAAGAGTGCCTCTGCAATACTACATGTTTAGGTGTTGCGAAGAGCCATGGCTTCTAGGTATCGCTTTGCAAAGTCCACTAAAATGATCAGAAAGCGATAATCCTACGATGCCCTCCCCAGCAAACATTCCACACCATGCCTCGCTCATGCAAGACCCCTCCACTAACATTTCTCATACTAATTCTTGAAACCTTGCCCAATTTGTCCCATGTATTAGTGGAAAGTTGAAGTGAGACTAACCGGTACCTCTACGCTATGCTTTGGCCCCTGGAATTTATTAATGACTGGCACCAGGGACGTCGCAAGGTCTATTTTTTGGGGGGGGGGGCTTTTCTCAAATAGCTCAATGAGGCCTCCCCAATGCCTCAGCTGAAGTCGTAGCTGGTTGCAGCAGCATCTGGAGCAGCCACCGGTTCTTGGTCTGCTCTTAAGTGGTTGCCTTAAATCGCTGCTAGTTTTCACAGAACAGGTCGAGGAGGGCCTGATGTCGCACCTAAAGAGGTACGTACCACACAGGGTCAATAGCTAATGTAAAGAGAAGGGGCGAAAGGGGGCATCCCTGCCATGTGCCTCTGGAGAGCTGAAATGGTTCGGAAATTATGTTGTTAGTCATTATGTCTGCTGTAGGATCTGAATATACAATTTAATCCATTTTCGAAAATATGGGTCAGTACCAAAAATCAGGAGAGTGTATCAAAAAGATAGTCCCACTCCACCCTATCAAAAGCTTTCTCCACATCTAAGGAAAGTAATGCTGTATCCCGGGCTTCTTTTTTTAAGTGTTATTTACTTTAATTTACATCCGGTGAAGCATAGTGGTAGCAGTTATGCAGCAGAACTGGGGCTTTTGTCAAGGTGGAAGGAATCCTAAATGGCTACATCTACCTGTCGATTTTACTGCAAAACATTCAGGCATTCTAGTAAGCTGGAGACGAAAAGGAATCTCACCTTTCAGCATGACAATGACCCAAATCATGCATCCAAATCAACAAAGGAACGGCTTAACCAAAACCAGATCAGTGTTTTTGAAAGGCATTGCCAGAGCTAGAACTGATTCCAGCTAGAAACCTGTGGGGTGACCTGAAGTGGGCTGTGCGCAGGAGATATCCTCACAAACTGAGGGCTGTAGAATGTTTTTGGAAGAAAGAGTGGGAAAATATTGCCAAGTCAAGATGTGCAGCGCTGATCGTCCGTTTTTTAATAACAGTGATTTAATAAAATCAGAAGGTACTTAAAGTATTAGTTTAGGGGTGTGCACACTTATGCAATTAGGACAATTAAAGTTTTTTTGTTTTTCTTTTTTCGCTTAAAAAGTTTCTGATCATTTTTCACTTTATTTGTATTCTTTGCAATTTCACATTAAAGGTTCAAAAATAAACCAAATAAACTATATGTTGTTGCTGAGTACCTGTACTGTGCAATGATGCTGAAGTTCTATCTGTCTATCTGTCTGTCCGTCTGTCTGTCTGTCTACCTGTCTATCTGTCGATCTGTCTGGCTGTCTGTCTTTCTACCTATCTATCTGTCGATCTATCTATCTGTCGATCTGTCAGTCTATCTGTCTGTCTGTCTATCTGTCTACCTGTCTGTCTATCTATCTATATATCTATCTGTCGGTCTGTCTGTCTGTATGTCTGTCAATCTATCTATCTATCTGTCGATCTGTCGGTCTATCTATCTATATGTCTATGTATCTATCTATCTGTCTACCTGTCTATCTATCTGTCTGTCTGTTTGTCTGTCTGTCTGTCTACCTGTCTATCTATCTATCTGTCGATCTGTCTGTCTGTCTGTCTGTCTACCTATCTATCTGTCGATCTGTCAGTCTATCTGTCTGTCTATCTGTCTACCTGTCTGTCTATCTATCTATCTATCTATCTATCTATCTATCTGTCGGTCTGTCTGTCTGTCTGTCTGTATGTCTGTCAATCTATCTATCTATCTGTCGATCTGTCGGTCTATCTATCTACCTGTCTACCTGTCTATCTATCTGTCTGTCTGTTTGTCTGTCTGTCTGTCTGTCTGTCTGTCTATCTATCTGTCGATCTATCTATCGATCTGTCAGTCTGTCTGTCTGTCTGTCTATTTGTCTGTCTGTCTGTCTCTATCTTTCTATCTATCTGTCTGACTGTCTGTCTGTCTGTCTCTCTCTATCTTTCTATCTATCTGTCTGTCTGTTTGTCTGTCTGTCTGTTTGTCTGTCTGTCTGTCTATCTATCTGTCTGTCTATCTATCGATCTGTCAGTCTGTCTGTCTATTTGTCTGTCTGTCTGTCTCTATCTTTCTATCTATCTGTCTGACTGTCTGTCTGTCTGTCTCTCTCTATCTATCTTTCTATCTATCTGTCTGTCTGTCTCTCTCTATCTATCTGTCTGTCTGTCTCTCTCTATCTATCTATCTGTCTGTCTGTCTGTCTGTCTCTCTATCTGTCTGTCTGTCTGTTTGTCTATCTATCTATCTATCTATGGAAAACGGTTATTAAGCATTCTTAATATATAAAATAAAATTCTAACATTTCACTGACATCAAAATGGTGTTTAGTAAGAACTCAGCTATTTCAAATGTATACTTCTCTTCTCTTCTCTTCTCTTCTCTTCTCTTCTATTCTCTTCTCTTCTGTTCGCTTCTCTTCTCTTCTCTTCTCTTCTGTTCGCTTCTCTTCTCTTCTCTTCTCTTCGCTTCTCTTTTATACTTATCTTCTGATCTAGTCGAGTGGCTGTGGTGCGAGGGCAGGTGGTGACAGTGGATGGTACCCCTCTGGTTGGAGTCAATATCACCTTCCTTCAGCACTTGGAGTATGGATATACCATCAGTCGGCAGGATGGCAGGTAGCACTTGGAACTTTAAAAAAAAAGATTATTCTGACATTATTTTCCATTTGGATGAAAATAGATTTATCTTTTTAAAAGTGGAACGATTTGTGCATTGCTCAACTTCTACTGAAATGAATGAATGAAATTCATTTCAGTGCTTTCATCTGAGCTTAATGAGAAATGATAGCCCCTGTCACATGACCTTCATGTCTAGTTTAAATCCTGATTCTACGGAATATCTACCGCTAAGTAAAAAATTAAATAAGAAGAAAGTAAATAAAAAGAGGTAAACAAATAATTTAATGCTAGCTCACTTCTTTTTTTTTTTTTTTGCATACATGTCATTTGAAATTCTTTTGTCTTTCTTGTCCAGTTTTGACCTCGTGGCACCAGGCGCTGTTTCTGTGACTCTGGTGTTCCAGAGGCCGCCTTTTCTCACACAGAGACGCACAATATGGCTGCCTTGGAACAACTTCCTGGTGCTGGACAATGTGGTCATGGCTGAGAAGGAGGTCGTGCTCCAATCCTGCGATGTGAGGAACTTCATCAGCCCTTATCCCATTTTGATGCCTTCACCACTTACCCGATACACAGGGGAGTGTGCACTTCGGGGACCAGTCATCCCTGAACTGCAAGTAAGCTTACCTTATTTTGTGCAGTTTGCATAACATTATCTACAAACATAAATGATAAACATGTCTGCGTGTTCTACGTCTTCCTGGAAGGCACAACAAGTCCAGATCCCAAGAGACTCCTGAAAGAGCCAAGTGAAATATTATGCCAAATAAAAGCAGCGGGATTCATGGGAATCTGTTCAATATACAATACGCAAAATATAACGAGTATAAGCATGTAGATATACGCGTGTTATGTTAATGACGTACATTTGAATTCAAACCTTTTCAACGGCTGTATTGAAATGCATCGAATGTGCAATGAATTTCGAAGACATTTGGGTTTGAGATTTAAAAAAAAAAAAAATTTTTTAAATGAGATGATGGATCAGAATTTCAGAGTAGACATTCAGACATGAATTGTTGAAACAATCTCTATCAGGGCACACCTGGGCAACAAGGACCACCTGCCGTCGCATGTTCCAATATTTTTGAACACTTGAACAAAACCATGTTCTGAGTTGTTGAACACATCCAGACTAGATGTAAATATCAGGAAATGAAAGCTGAAATTCTGATCTGTTCTTATCTGTGACAATCTGAGCTGAAGGTATGTCTTCGCGTTCAAAAGCCACATGTCTGGGGCTGTGATTGTGGTGTCATAATGGATTAAATATCCTGCCATGTTGTAATCCACTTTGTTGGCAGTAGATAACAGCATCCCTTGCCAAAGTTATGCATTTCAAATGAACAATTATGATTGCATTGGGAGGCCAAGCTTGTTTCATGATTGTTCCTATGATATCTCTTCTTTTTTTTTTTTTTTTTTTTTTTTTGTTTCACTCCAGGCTGTCAAGGAGGAAATCACTATTCCAGATAGCTTTATGAAGCTCAGCTATCTTAGCACACGTGCTGCTGGCTACCAATCCCTGCTGCGTGTCATCCTCTCACACGCATCTATTCCACCGGGTCTCAGCAAACTGCACGTATCTGCTGTCATCGAAGGCAGGAAATATCAGAAATGGTACCCGGCCGCCCCAGGATTAGTTTATGTTTTGCCTTGGAACAAAACCGATATCTATGACCAGGAGGTGTTCGGCCTGACTGAAGCATCTGGTGAGCATTCTGAATTGATTAGTGTGTTGTTGTATTTTTAAATGCTTGGTCTTCCCTTACAATCTGTATGACTGAAAAATGGCTCGCCTAAAAATCGGGTGGTCTTCCACCATATTTGAAGTTGATTTAATACATCTAGATGTAGAATATCAGGAAATCAAAGCTGGAACTCAGACCTATCATCTCATATTCATCTTTTCCTCTCGAACCCAAATATCTTCGATGTAGAGTGAAAACGACAGAATTGGCCCAATACTGTCCCAATACTTTCGAAGCGGGCCGTATTTCAGATTTTTATCCGAAGGTAACAAGGTCAAATAAAAGTGGGCGTATATATATTTATATATTTATATATATATATAGTTATAAATATGAAATAATTACAAATATAAAAAGGATAGTGGAGCCTCTGTCACATTCCGTCCATCTCTTGAGTACGATCCTCAAGCATTTAAAGGGGTTTGGTCCATCTTTTTCTTTAAATATTTCAGACAAATTCCTTAACTGCATTTAAACTTTTAATAATTAAGACGGAGATACGTTTTATCGGGCGTTACGTCGCTATGAATTCAAAAGGGAATGGCCGGGGCTAATGGAACCTGAGTGGCGAAAACAGAGAGCAGAGAGCTGACGTCGGCTTTTCGGAGAGCTTTGTGCTGTCTCCGTGTCATCTGGTTCCTCTGCTAAGAAATATCACCTTTTAAAGCTTAATGCTTAGTTTTAAAGCTATGAATCGCGTATACTGTATTATGGATATACATTGTGCTGGTTATTGCATAAGTAAGCCTTTTGATGTAACTCACTGATCGTTCTCGCTTCACTGATCTAGAGGTCGGATTTATAGCTGCTGCATTTGTACAGTGATCGAGTGCGTTCATATTGTGTTGCTCTAGATGTGGTGGGGAAATGTTTTGATCTGAAGCAGCACACTTGAACGGTCAGAAAGCACTAATGAAGCTTATCTAATCTCGTGATTACCGGACAGGCCGTTGTTGTTTATCACCGTTTTTTGGGGCTAAGCCCACTATAAGACTCCACAAGCGTTTAATTTGTTGTTTCGTGGCTCGCGGTGTCGTACGGTCTGAAGCACACATGGGAAATCGGTATCAGAGCTCTGAGAGACACCTTGTAAAGCTGTCTGCTCCTGCGAAGTCTTTTTATTGTGAAGGCGAGTGTCTGAATTTGTTGTCATAATCCCGAATGGCATTTCATATCCAGGTTACTCGTTTAACCAGGTGTCGTAATAGACCAGGCGCAAGTACACACGTTCACAGGAGTTCAGGATAACGCAGGTTTTATTTAAGGATGTGTTGTACAGAAACGAGACGGAGAGAAAATGCTTTTTAATGTCTTGAAAAAAAGTCTGACAGACGAGCCTTGATTACTACTATTCATTTCAACACCTTTTTTTTTCTTTTTTTTCTCTCCTTCTTGCTTCTGAAGAAGGAATTTGACCGTTCAGCCTAGAACATGTGGGAGATGGGCACTGTCAGTTATTCAAGCGCACTTCAGTTAGTTTAAAGTCCTTCAAGGGGTTTTCCACTGTATTAATAGAAATCCTACATAATCTCATAGCCGATGTTCAATAGTGGCTCTTCTCAGTCTGTCAAGACTCTTGTCTGTTTCGTGCGCTTAATCTTTCTCATTTCTTTCATTTTCATCATACTTCATGTCTCTCTCTCTCTCTCTCTCTCTCTCTCGCTCTCGCTCTTTTGTTCTTGCTTTGTTTCATCTCTTCATCCTCTTCCTCATCTTTGCAAACATTTCACACACACACACACACACACACACACACAAGCATAATTCTCCAGAGGACTACAACAGCAGCATAATCACCACAGTCATAATGCATATAATTTTTTTTTTTTTACACACCTCCTTATTCCCCCCACCCCGTCCCAAAAAATGTCATCTACGTCAATTCATCTTTTGCTCATTGTGTAGTTTCTAGTCGATTTCAGCTTGGTCTTTATGAAAGGTGGGGTTTTTATGTTCAATATTCATTTCCACATTTGTTTCCTTCTCCGTTTTGTGATGTTGATGTTGATGTTGGTGAATCAGGCAGCGTAAGAGCACTTCCATTTATAAGCGTTGTACGTGATCGAATCGTTAAGCATGCACTAAATGATCTTCCGTGAAGAACGATGCGTGACAAGAGTCATGGTGAGCTATTTAAATAGGAAACACGGGCACCAAGTTGAAAATGGAGTGCAGTTTATGGAGTCCAGCCAGCTAGCTTTCTGGCCATTGAAGCCACATAAATCATAGGAATTAATCACAGGCTGAAATCTGTGTGGGATCATTGATTAAGATGCATGACATTCTGCCAGACATGCCATCTAAGACGGCCTTCTGTGTGTGTGTGTGTGTGTGTGTGTCCATTCATCCGTCCGTCCAGTGTCCGTGGGATACGAGTATGAATCCTGTCCAGACTTCATTCTGTGGGAAAGGAGGACGACACTAATTCAGGGCTTTGAGATGATGGGCTCCAGCTTGGGCGGATGGACCTTGGACAGGCATCACGTTCTCAATGTGCAGAGCGGTAATAAATGCACGATTCGATTATATTCGATTTTATTTGTATAGCGCTTTTAACAACGGACAATATCACAAAGCAAAGCAGCTTTACAGAAATATATCTGTATCCGATCGTACGCTGTCTGCTCGTCAAACTGTAACATTCAAAATGAATAAGCTGTGTGCCTCTGATGTTATCCTAACTCTAGGGAAAGTATAGGACACTATAGAAAGATAATTAAATGCACATGCATTCATACTTCATGAGGGTTTATTAAAATGAAATTAAAGTAATGATAATACTCTTACACACACACACACACAAAAAAAACAACAACAAATAACTACAGGAATCCTGCAGGAATTAAATTTTTCTACAGGATGTTTGCCGGAATCCTGCAGGAATGATGAAATCCTGTAGGACACTTTGATAAGCTGTGCAGGATATTCCTATACTGTAGGATTTAGGATTCAGTACAGCAGAAACATACAGGAATGTACAGCACACTTGCTGCACAAGGGAAAAATGAACAAACATTAGCTCATTTGCTAGCAAGTGTGGCTAATTTTATTATTTACAAAAACTTTTCTTCTTTTTTTTTTTTTAAAACTATTTTAATTCTTGTTTTTTAAAGTGTGAATTGTACCCCTGCTTGTAAAGTTTACCGGTTGCGTCAGTCATTATGCGACATAATTTCAGTAAATAAAAATAATTAATTTGGGGAAAATACTTTGTTTTTGTTGGGGAAATATTTCCCCTGTATGTATCAAGCAGGATATAAAACACTCGGACAAAACTGCAGGACATCATTCCTGGAGGATAGAATTCCTACATATATACAGTATCTCACAAAAGTGAGTACACCCCTGACATTTTTGTAAATATTTGATGATATCTTTTCATGTGACAGCACTGAAGAAATGACACTTTGCTACAATGTAAAGTAGTGAGTGGACAGCTTGTCAAGAAGCTGAGGGTGAAGGTGATGGACTGGCCGAGCATGTCTCCAGACCTAAACCCTATTGAGCATCTGTGGGGCATCCTCAAACGGAAGATGGAGGAGCACAAGGTCTCTAACATCCACCAGCTCCGTGATGTCATCATGGAGGAGTGGAAGAGGACTCCAGTGGCAACCTGTGAAGCTCTGGTGAACTCCATGCCCAAGAGGGTTAAGGCAGCGCTGAAAAATAATGGTGGCCACACAAAATATTGACACTTTGGGCCCAATTTGGACATTTCCCTTAGGGGTGTACTCACTTTTGTTGCCAGCGGTTTAGACATTAATGGCTGAGTGTTGAGTTATTTTGAGGGGACGGCAAATTTACACTGTTCCACAAGCTGTACACTCACTACTTTACATTGTAGCAAAGTGTCATTTCTTCAGTGTTGTCACATTAAAAGATAGAATCAAATATTTACAAAAATGTGAGGGGTGTACTCACTTTTGTGAGATACTGTAGATATGTAATATATATTTCATTCAGTCATTCTCATATGTTATGCCATCGTTCAGTTATGCTAAAACACATGCTCCAATAATTCTTACTAAACAAACAGGATCAAATTGGCAAGATGCCATCTCTCGTAATGGCTTTTAAAACTCTATCTATAATAAATGACTAACTGTGTTTCAAAACTGACCCGTCATAATTTCAGTGCTAAAATACATGACCTATATTTATATATATGGGTCATGTATTTTAGGACTTCATAAAGTCCTCATTCACGTCTCTATAAATTTGAAATTCCATTGAAATACTAATTACCTCTGTTGAGCAACCGACTGTTTAAAAACAGATATAAGCCGATTTAATGTTGATTTACTTGTCTTACTAGATGATGATGATGATGATGATGTCTTGGTTTTGGTATATTTATTTTGTTTTTGGTGTCCATGGGTTGAAAATCAGATGATTAGAATATATTTAGCGTTTAAATAGGAGACAAACAGCAAATGGTATATCCGGGTACCGTTATTATGATGAAAATGTACACAGTTCACAGGTAAAATTAAATGGCAGTAGAAAGAAATTCATTTAACTAGATAAATGGAAACAATTTATAACCATAAGTATAATAATATGACTGCTTTAGTGATAGTTGGACCTTACTGATAAATGAACTGCAGCAATTCAAATGTAGACTCAGTGGGGAAAAGAAAAAAAAAAAAAACTCCCATAAGATGTACACAATTTTGGTATCCATCCAAGTGCTCACCATGCATACGTAACTCAGCTCGTACCGTTAGAGTTACAGCTTCAAAACTACAGGAAAATCCTTTATCTCAAAGCCTTTCATGTCAGAGGAAGGACATGGAGTCCAGTTCAAGCTCTCTCCCTGATGGATCACAGCATCTAAATGGCTCCTTTTTTTAAACTTGGAAAGCAAGTAGTGGAGGGGGTGGGAAGTGTTTCATACTGCACTGTCAATAAATTATTAATTAAAGATTTAATAATAACTGACATTTACTGTACAAGACATGCAGTTTTGCTCTTGATTGAACTCTTTACTTAAATAAAGGAGAACACGCAAACCCTGCTAGTAAGCAGTTACACCAGTGGCCATGAACTGCTACTGTGATTTATACTGTATATATATATATATATATATATATATATATATATATATATATATATATATACATACATACATACATACATACATATATATATATATATATATATATGTATATATGTATATATCTATATCTATCTATCTATATATCTATATATATATATATATATATATATATATATATATATATATATATATATATATATATATAAGAACTGCACAGAAAGAAAAAAAGTCTGTATGGCACCCTGGAAGAAAGAGTCCAAAAACGTCCTTTCAAAGATAATCCAGGTCACACACACCAGTCACGATGCTTTCTCCCCTCCCATGTGGCCAGGTATCCTGCACAAGGGAAATGGAGAGAACATCTACATTTCCCAGCAGCCTCCAGTCATCAGAACAGTCATGGGAAATGGCTACCATCGCACCATTCCATGTCATGGCTGCAGTGGCCTGGCTCTGGAGGCAAAACTATTCGCTCCTGTGGCTTTAGCCTGCGGTTCTGACGGCAGCATCTATGTCGGTGACTTTAACTTTGTGCGTCGCATCCTGCCTAGCGGATACGCCTACAACGTTCTGGAGCTCAAGTAAAAACAACCTTCTTCTTCTTGCTCTGGCATTTCCTTTGTTTTAGAACTGGCTGATAATATCTACTTTCTTCTGCCTCCATGTTTGCTTTGCCACTTCTTTATTCATTGGTAATTGTAAGACAGTCTTCTGCATTTTGTACGTGCTGCACAGACACAGAGTATAGAGTATAGGTAAAAGTAAAAAAAAAAAATAACCTGAGATGGCGCTATGCCAACAAGCATAAAGCTAATTAAATCTGCAAATATGAAAAGCTTAATCAGAGTAAAACCCCAGCTAAAACACTGCATGGTTATATGTATTTAAAACTCAGCAATTACATGCTGTAAATCAGGCATGGTTTAAAAAATCTATATTGCAAATGTAAGATATTCTATACGGTTGGCTTCATATGAATGTATTTTGAAAATGGACTTTTTCTCTCTCTTCTCTCTCCTTATAACGCATAACCATCAGGAACAGGGATACACGACACAGGTAGGATTTCATAATCACATCATGTCTTCAAGGGAATATATACAGTCAATAAAGATTTTACAAACTACACTACTATTGTTTATTTGGTCTTACTTTAACAAATGTGTCTGTGCTTGGTTTGTTTTCAAATTGGCCATTCCTTATTTCCAATAAGGTTATTTAATTACAGTTATTATTATGGTATTGCACCTGCGATGGGATGGAGGTCTATTTCCTGGGATAGGCTTCAGGCTCCACTAGGATAAGTGGTGTGGAAAATGGATGGATGGATTGCATTAAAAATAGCACGATGAAGTTTGGATTAAAGACTCCAGTCAGTTCAGTCTGTTTACCTAAGCCTTTGATTTATAAGATGAATATTTTAGTCATGCGTATAACTTTGCTGAGACATTAAAAAAAGAAAAAGAGAGAGAGAAAAAAAAAATTAGCATCAATGCTCTAAACTGAAGGAACATTTCAGAGATGTCTATAACATTTAAAAGAATACTGATGGTTTTATCGGTTGGAAAAATATTCGCTGGGAATGGTGATGTCCGAAAAATTAGGTACAAACCTCTGATAACAGCCAGCCAGCCCTAAGAACTGCCCTAACCCCTTTTTGGTCTTGGGTCTTGGGCAGACCACAATTGCTGGCGTCTGATCAGTTTGGGGACGCATCTGCCCATGGCTTGTGGGAGCCCAGATACCGTATTTCCACCCATCCAATTGCACACTTCTTTAGGTTTGCTGTGCTTCCTGCCCATCTCAAGGATCTCAGGACAGCCCTCATCGAAAATTCCTCTTGCAACTTGGCAACCTGTGCTCTCACAGATAGTGAGAGTTGGTCTCAACAGGGGACCAGGGTGAATTGGGCCACACTTTTTAGACTTCCCTCCAGTCCCAGCTCCTCCCTCTCTGGAACCATCATCCATGGTTTCAGATGATTAAGGTGTATTTGAAGTGCATCACCTCTATTCATTCGCCTGACCTCATAGTCAAACTTCTTCGACTCGCTGTTTGACCTCAAAGGGTCCTTGCCACTTTGTGTGTAATTTAGAGCTCGACGTGGGTAGTAAAACGAGTACTTTATATCCTGGTGCAAATTCCCATAGTCGAGTACCCAGTCATACAGTCGGGATTGTCGTTCTTGGGCCTGATGCCATTTCTCCTGCGTTAAGTGGCCTAAGGTGCGGAATTTCGCTCTCAGGTCCAGAACATATTGAATTTTATTTTTACTGTTAGAAGGTCCCTTCTCCCAATTTTCTCTAATGATGCCTAAAATGCTTCGGGGCTTGTTCACATACAATATTTCAAATGGGGAAACCCACATGGAGGCTTACAGGACCTCTTGAACTGCAAATAACAGGAGCATCCTCAGGAATGAAATTATGACCCATGGTTTTTAGCGTCTGATTAAACTGCTCCACCAGACCTGATCTGTTTGCAGACAGTAAACACTGGTGCAAATCAATTTAATCCCCAATAAGTCATAGAGCTCGCGTAGTGTCCGTGACATGAATGTCGTGCGTCGGTGTCTGTTGAGTGAGGATTCCATGATGTATGGTTTCTTGTGATGCTGTTTGTGCGCCGAGATACTACAAGCTGCATGCCTACGTCCAGGGATGCAGGCTAGTGGCACTGGACCCACTCCACTGTTCCTGTCAGGAGTTAACCGACGAATTGCTCCAGTACCACCAGCTAAATGATCTGTTCTGCATCTCGCTCCTCTGCCATCAACCGCCGTTGACATGAGTCCTTTGTCTGCTGCGTGTAAGTGAAGGGGCAGCTCACCTCGGGGAGCTGCGGCGACTAGAAGCGTCAGTGGTACTCCTCAGGTGTCCAGCCGACAAGCTGCAGGACTGACCTCTTGACACTGGAATACTCCACGTGTGTCCGTGGCAGCTGTTGCTGGGCGGCAAGCTGGGCTTTCCCACATAGCAAGGGGAGGAGTTGAGGAGCTCATTCTCCCACCAGCCATTCCAAGGAAGCTGCTGCATGCTCGAAGAGCTCCAGAAAATCCTCCTGATCGTCCATGGAGGTCGTCTCGGTGAGCGCTATGGATGGCATATTGGCAGGGCACAGCATGATCTGTGGTGGACTGTTCTTTTCTGTTCTGGAGTGCCTGATAGCTCATAGCCTGCTCCTGCACAAGGGCTTCAAAGCGCAGCTGCTGCTCATTGCACAGGTCAAGGAGTACTTGGTGTTGGGTTTGGTGGAGGATGGCGTTTGGGTTTGATGGGGAGGCTTCCATGGTGGCGTTGGAGTCTTCCACGATCCCGGGTTTTGACACCACTGTAGAACCCGGTGCGTGAGGGTATAGGGGAAGACTTGTGAGACAGACGGAATTTTAGCTGAGCTTGAGTTTGTTATTTACTTTGTTAAGTGAAAACATTATGTATTAATTAAAATGGCAAGTTGATGTCCATTAAGCACTTTAATTCTTGTTTTCAAATGCCTATTAAATAATTGACGAGGCATTGAAGTGAGTACATGATTTTAGTACAAAAAAAAATTTAAACCTGTAATCTGTAACATTTTACATTCTGAAAGTAAACTTTCCAATCTTGCCTGTCCATATGCTTGCATTTGTCCTCCTGAGGCCTTGTCGTCTATTGAGAGCAAGTAAACAGCAGCTCTGCTGCAGACCACATCAAGAGACTTTGTACTGTCAGCCACAGGATTAGCCAGATGTGCACTGTCAATCAATATTTAACTTTATTGAGTTGCCTTTGTGAGTAGGAGGAGGGATAGATTCAAACCTGATGCCATCTTGGATGAGAACAAACTATCACGAGTGTGGCCGATATGGCAGAGCGTTCTGGACTGTAAATGGTCTGTGTGCCAAAGACAAACATATGACAAGCAGCATTTCACTAGACATCAACAGCTGTTTGTCCCTCAACAAACTAATTAAGATTCCCCAAATGAGGCAATTTGTAGAAGCAGCTTTTGAAATAGTGGTGCTTTCTTCTTTATGAAACTTCTGTGCCCCAATGCTTTCTAGCTTTGTTTTTCTTCTATGTGCTCAGTCCTTTTGTGCCTGAAGAAGCTGTTCGGTTCTGTTACAGCCAATAATTCTGGACATGGTGACAGGTGGTGCAAAGGACCCTCTGGAATTCTCTAGCAGGCACTTTTACAGTACAGAACTGGATGACAGCCAGGGATGCTTTTTTTATGTCAAGGAGATGAAGGAGGAATATTAAACAGAGCAGTTATGTGCAGTTCGGGAGAATAAAACATTCTCTCTTTTGGTCTTTCCTGTAGCTTTTTAAGTGGGATAGTGGGAATCTCAGAGCCAGTGCTTTGTGCGAGATATCAGTGCGGAGGGAACTTGAGGTTTGTCTGCTGACTTTTTTATGTGATGTGAGGACCCCAGATGCCCGTGAGTTGCACTCTGATCTGTCGGGGAGGTTCTTCAGTTCAGCCTTTAAAAAATATTCCACCCTCCTGGTTCCTCTGTTTCAGACCCATCTAGTCATTCATGCCTAATTGATTTTTCTTCTCTTATGTTCCAAATGTTTTGTGTTATATGAATTCATTCATATATTTTATTTTGTATATATATATATATATATATATATATATATATATATATATATATATATATATATGAATGAATTCATGAGATAAGGTTAGAAGTTTAAGCTTACCCTTAAAATGAATCTTAACATTAAATCATACAAATTGAGTCGCAAGAGCTAAGAGTTTGCGAGTGTGAGGCCATGTTAGATAAAAGACATTAGATACAATGCCATTTTAATAGGGAAAATGGTCATAGACTTGGGTGAACAAGTGCAGGGCTATTTTGAATGTCTCTTCTTTAGTTAGCTTGACTGAGGTCATATCTCCCTCAGACACTTGATAATTCGATGATTGCAGAAGAATGCCTGCACCAAAATTGGCTAAAAATGATGGACATCGAAAGATAAAACAAGTAGTTGTGAGTTAATTCGTGTTACGTTGACTGTGCCAGTTCTCGTCGTCTTTATTGAAAAGCTCTGGGAGCAAAACGATGACTCTTAAAGGACAGCCGGAAATGAACGAATGCTCAGAGCCGTCACGCTGGCATGTAGTTGTCATCTCGGCTGGAACACGGGACTGCTGTATCATTTGAATCAAATAAACATAATAAACCACCGTTTTCTGTTTGTACTGTTGTATAACACGCTGCGTTATGTAATATATTACCTTCCAAATGGAGCCTGTGGTTGAGTTATGTGGTTTGCGTGTGGTGTGTTACAGACCTTTTAATATTTAATCACGGACATTGAATCGTACGCGCTGCTGTGGTGGAATTTGTCAATTGAACAGCCATGGAATTATTGCTAATGCATTTTCCTACTCTTTTTTTATTATTATTATTTTTTTATTTATGAATTACATTGACGTGTCACACAGCTACTAAAATTCCACTGATCCAGGATAGAAATACTTCATAGAATAAGAAGTTTGGTGCCAGTGCTATATAAATGTAAATGAAAAAAGTTAAAAGTATGGAAATACACTGAAAATACAGAATGTGATGTCACATATGTCACACATGCATGACTGTACATTGAAGGAATTATACTTTGACTTAATTATGAATAAAATGTATATTATATTATAATATGCTGTATTATATCATTATATATATATATATATATATATATATTTAGGGTACAATTAGTATAGAATATAAAGCAATGGGGCATGATACATAATAATCAATGGCAAATTAGTGTGATGTGGCATGCCCCAGTATGGCAAAGTTACACAATGTCTTGTTCCCTTCTCGGGGAACAGGGTTACATGCTTAACTTAGACGTTCCCTTTCAAAGGGAACTCAACATTGCGTGATCTTCACACTCTGGGAACGAGTATACCCACTCCGTCATACTGAGGGTATGGCCTGTCACACAGGCTCCATCAATAGGGGCGGGCCTGGCCGAAATGTCAGCCATGTAGACCCTAATTGTAGAAGGCGCCCAAACCTTGATGAGAAACGTTCCTGTAAGAACTCCAGGACTGTAGCCATTGTGCAGTTACTGGGTCTCGCTGATGTTCCTCACACCACAATAAAAAAGTTGCCACTTGAAAGCATACAATTTTCTCGAGGATGGTTCTCTAACGTTTAACATGAACTGAGGTTGTAGAGACTGAAATCTATGAGCTGGTTCCCCTCAGGGGTCAGACTCTTAGTTTCCATAGTTCTTGCTTGAGACTATAGACTATAGATCCCTGCAAATGGGAATCTCCCAGGGAGTGCCATCCAGCAGAGATATTATCTATTAAGATATATTAAACAATGTAACTGTTATGACATGCCGAGATTTTAAACTGTTATTTTGTTTCAACAGCACTAGCCCGGCCCATAAGTATTACCTCGCAATGGACCCGGTGAATGAAGCTCTGTACGTGTCAGATACAAGCAGTAGGAAAATATACAGACTCAAGAAGCTGAGTGAGCCCAAGGATCCAGCCAAAAACATGGAAGTGGTAGCAGGGACGGGGGAACAGTGCCTTCCATTTGACCAGAGCCACTGTGGTGAGGGCAGCAAAGCCACAGCTGCTTCACTGAACAACCCCAGAGGTAAGCTTTTCTGCAGATTCGGAAAGACTCGCCATCTTTTCAGCCAGACAAAATACGAGTCAGATCATTTGCAGAGCCCACCAGTTGCTTAGATTAAACACCATTAGGCAGTTACTTGAACCTTGTCTGTTTAAGAGGGAGAGGAGCAGATGGAAGCGAATTATAGTCAGAATAGCATGAAATCAAATGTTTCATGCTTATAAGGACCTGATAAGGACCTAATAAGGTCCTCTCAAAATACATCAAGGGTGCTAAGACATTTAGCTCTACTTAGTAAAGGCCTTTTTTTTGGTCAGTACAGAAAGTAAAAACATTCCTAGGCTTAATTAAATGTTCAGTTGATATGTGTAAATTGCCATTGATTCACTTGCACAGTAGTCTGTATAAACTGCCAGAGCAGCAAATCGAACTAATTATTAAGGCAGTCAGCACTTAGATTAAGAGACACTGTACATTATATCTTATTTACAGTTTCATTCTTTCCCAAACTGACTAGATTTCCCTTGGTCTATATCAGGGGTTCCCAAACTTTTCCAGGGCAAGGCCCCCAAATGGCATTAACATTTGATCGAGGCCACCCTTTTGCAAGATATCTTTAAAAACACATTAAAAATACAGACTTTAAATATATCCCACTTTTTTATTATTATTATTATTAATAATAATTACATCTTACATCTTTACATTACATTACATTAGGAATTGATTGTGTGTGTGTGTGTGTGTGTGTGTGTGTGTGTGGGGTTGTCTGACAGTGAGAAAGAGAAAACATACTAGTGGGAGGGATGGGCACACCAAATTGTTGAGGCCCCCTGGGCTCCCCCTGGTGGCCCTCACTTTGAAAACCACTGGTCTATATAACAGTCATACTGAAGCCTACTGTTTCTCTTACTTGATTTAAAAAAAATTGGAAAATGTTTCAAATGTTGGGGTTCATTTGAACTTTTTTTTTTTTTTTGGTTTGCTATGACATGGAAGCTACTTGTGTCTTGGTCCGTGTACGTTGCGTTCATTCATTTTTGGTTTCAAAATTGAAAGACTAAATTTAAATGGTGATGCGTTCATTATTTAAAAAAAAAAATAAAAAAATGCTAACTTACTATTTAACTATGTTTAACCCCAATTTTTGGGGAGTGGCAGCTCAGTGGTTAAGAAATGGGGTTACTAATCAGAAGGTCATGAGTTCAAACCCCAACACTGCCAAGCTGCCACTGTTGGGCCCTTGAGTAAGGCCCTTCACCTTCAACTGCTCAGACATATACATGTAAGTCACTCTGGATAAGTGCGTCTGCCAGATGCCATAAAATGTAAACGTTCAAAAATGCAAAAGATTTCAAATACACCTCATCTATACTTTCTTCCCATCTTATTTTTTGAGTTGGAGTTATTTCGTTTTGTTGCATGCTCGCATAAGCAAAGTGTCATTTAACTAACTGAAAACTACTATATGCTCTGAATAAAAATGAATAAACTACTGTATAATATTTACTGTATAATTTTGTACTAATTGCCGTTCAAAATCACAAGATCTGTCAATTTCAGTTTTAATTCGTTATAAAAATGGACAATTGGTAGATTATTAAACCCACTCATCATCATAATAATAATAATAATAATAATAATATTAATAATAATAATAAGCGCACTAATTATTACAATAGGTGCCTATGCAGCTTCGGTGCTTGGCCCCTAATAAGAATACTAACAATTACAGTAGGTGCCTACACACCTGTGCTGCTTGGCCCCTAATAATAAAGTTTCTCAATAGATGTGTTTAGTAAATGTATTTTTATTTGGCCTAATGCTTTGTAGCATCTCTTTAAACTTGATTGATTCTGCCATTTTTTTAGCCTGTACACTCATAAATACTGTGAATTATTGTGTGTTGGTTTTGTAACTTATTTTTTTTATCATTCTGTAGAAAGTTACGTTGCTTTGGTTGTGTAGCTTGCAGACGCCCTTTTTGCACTTTTGGCACTATTACTGCTAAGAGTCTTGAGGCTAGAGGCTAGATTAACTGTGGTTTCAGGAAGAGTGGCTGGCATAACCCCAGTTATTTTTCTGCAGCCATGCACCTTTTCTGTAGTCCTCTTTGATAGTTGCACGCCTGGCTCCCTTAAATAGTACAAAACTCTCCATGCTCCTTAACAAAATAGAGCACTGTCCAACACAGCCCATGATGAAACAATTAACTTCTATGATAAACCGAAAAATTAAAATGGTTCAAATTAAACCCGACATTTGATCCATTTTCTAATTTCTTATTTTTAGCTTGAACATGAGATCAAAAGAACAGAAACTATGTTTCATTTTGTATTTGTAAATCATGATACAGTAACAAGCTATTTTTTCTGTTTGTTGTTTTTTTTTAAAACGATATTTGGTTCTTAATTGAGTATGAAAAGAACAAACGAATCACAGATTAAATTTTCCTTTTCACTTTTCATCATCAATTTTATTTCACTACACAGGCTCTCTCTCTCACACACAGGCACACACATAAACTCGGCTCCGTGCTGCTCCGCTCTCTCTCTCTCTCTCTCTCTCTCTCTCTCTCGCTCTCTCTCTCACACACAGCTCTCATCTCTCCCAACTTTATCCTTTCTGACACTCACGGAAACACAGAACACACGTAAGTGCAGTGCCGCACGGGAGTAGGTCCTTACCACTGAAGGCTCTGCCCTCCATTCACAAACCGTTGCTCGCCTGGGGAGCCATCCAGCCTGCCGCAGGTTAAACCCCCCCTGGCCTCCCTTTTTTGTGACCTCTGAATAATCAGGCACAAATACCATCATAGCCAGCCAGCCCTAGGAACTGTCTCACCTCCTTTTTGGTCATGGGTCTCATCACTGAGGTCTTATCAATTGGGGGACGCACCTGCCCATGGCCCAAGTGGAAGCCCAGAAACCATACGTCCACCTGTCCAATTGCACACTTCTTTGGGTTTGTTGTGAGACCTGCCTTCAGGACAGCCCTCAGGTGCTGACTGTGTCATCTAGATGATTTCATCTAGATAGGCATTGAGTCACTTGAATGCTGCTGGGGCTTCAAACAACCCAAAAGGAAGGCTCACAAATTGGTGTAAACCAAACTGAGTGAAAAAAAGCAGTTGATTCCAGGACACATATCCCTTTTTTTCAAATCCATTGTCGAGTAAAAGCAAGCCGCACCAAACCGATCGAGCAGTTCGTCAATGCGGGGCATTGGGTACACGTCAAATTTTGACCTTTCTAAAGTCCACACAGAACCAGATTGAACCATCTTCCTTGGGAACCAGGACCACTGGACTGGACCAGCCACTGTGGGACTCCTCAATTACCCCCGTATTGAGAATAACCTTGAGCTCCTCCCGCACCACTTGTTTTTTTGTGTTTGGGCAAACGATAGGGGCAGCTGCATACCGTCCCCCGTGGGGGTGTCTCAGTCTCAATGTGGTGTTCTATGAAATTAGTGTGACTGGGTAGTGGCAAAAACATGTTGGGAAATTCCTTCTGCAACTTGACAACCTCTGTGAATTGGGACGGTGAGAGGTGGTCTCCACAAGGGACCTGGGTGGTTTGAGCCACCTGTTTTAGATTCACGTCTGGTCCTAGCTTCTTCCTCTCTGGAACAACTGTCACCAAAGCCACAGGGACCTCCTCTCTCCATGGTTTAAGGAGATTGAGGTGGTATATCTGCCAGGCCCTGCCTCTATCCATTCACCTTACCTCATAGTCAATGTCCCCGACTTGCCATGTGACCTTGAAGGGCCCTTGCCATTTTGCCAGTAATTTGGAGCTCAGTGTGGGTAATAACATGAGCACTTTATCTCCCAGCGGAAACTCACGTAGCCAAGCGCCCCTATTATACCACCGGGATTGACGTTCTTGCACCTGTAGCAAATTCTTCTGTGTTAATTGCCCTAATGTGTGGAGTTTTGCTCTCAGGTCAAGAAAGTACTGAATTTCACTTTTGCTTTCCGAAGGTCCCTCCTCCCAATTTTCTATAATGATGTCTAAGACACTGCAAGACTTACACTGATATAGTAATTCAAACAGGGAGAACCCAATGGAGACTTGTGGGACCGCTCTCACCACAATTACTAGGGGTTCAAGCCACTGATCCCAATTTCAAGCATCCTCATGTACGAACTTCCGGATCATATTTTTAAGGGTTTAATTAAACTGCTCGACCAGGCCATCAGTTACTTTCATATGGTTGAAGGCATGCCTGAGGGTTTAGTCTCGTGTCTGCTCCTGAGGGTAATCCCTGAGGGAAATTCCCCCAGAAGGTGGGGGGTGGGGCCCTGTCTTCCTGACATGAAGCTGACGCCAACGGCCTACGCAACCACTACCCCAGGCAATGCTGCACACTTCCCACACCATTCTACACTTCAGCTACTCCCCATCATTTTCGTTTCTTGTTATTTAATGTTCATTGTTAATTGGATGTGCACATAGGCATTTTGATGTAGAGTGCTGGTAAAGGTTGTGGGTCATCTTTTTTTCTCCCTCAACCTTGACATGTACCTGTTTTTTTACACAGCACCTCCAGGGTTCACGTTTAGCTCATGAATGATACTCCAAAAGCATACCACTGAGGCTAGGTGCCTTGGTTTCAGATCTAGATTGCCTTAGGCTGGCTACACACTTGAAGATTTTAAGCCTGATTTGCACCCTCCCCAACGATCAGTGGGCGTGGCCAAAAAAATCCTTAATTGTGTGGTGTCGTTACGATCATTTTACTGCGCTGGATCGAGTCGGAGCCTCCCTGATCCTAAACGTTTGATATTTACGATTCTTGATCGGGCTGCCGGAGGTGGGATAGCCAATAAGAGAGAGCAAGCGTCACCAACAGGGTGATGCGTGCTTGTATAGCAGAAACATGGCAGCCACAAACATGCCACGTAAGTGGAGTATGGTTCAGCAACAGAGACAAGCGAATAATTTTTTAATAGTATGTTGAGCCTAGGAAGCTGCGCTCCCTAACCTTAACCCTATGATTTTGGTTTAGGTTGATTACTTTGGATCCAAAAAGCTGTTTTTCAGAGGAATTTCATGAATCTGGCATTTGTGTTTAGACTCAAATCAAATGAGTGCTTTGTCAATACACTGCCTGCATGAGCTGAGTTCCAGGAGAGTACAGAAATAATGGACATGGCTTGGTAGAGGCAGAATCGGCTTAGTTACTGCTGTGGAGAGTGGCACCAGTTACAATGAACCCATTTATCTGGATTTTTGCCCATGCTGCCAGCTTCCCTTAGCTGCAGAGCTGGGATACTAATGCCTTTATCTCGTGGTAACACATAGTCATCATATCTGTCCTTCCATGAGGGCCATCTGCCCCCGTGTGTCCACTCTGTCTCTGAGTCAACACCGTTTACAGGATTTTTCAATCTGGTAGATAGGAGGTGAGTTTTTAAGGCCACGTTACTGTTGAAAAAGGCAGAGTGGGCGAGAATCAAGGAAAGCAGTTTTGAATCACAGATACAGCCAAAGTACGAGAAAATACACAAGCACTGCTGGTGTCAAGACCACCAAAGCCTGAATAAAAATGGCGGTATGATCATGATAATAAAAGAAGGGACGTTTGTATTAGCACTGGTCTCAGACAGGTGAACAAAAGCTGAGAGAGATATCGGAACTTTGATCGGAACGGATCACAGCAAGTGTCTAGAGGCAATTTTTCTCATGTGAAACTACATCCCCTGGCAAAACTGATGGAATCGCCACACTTAGAGGATGCTCATCCGTCTTTTATACATCGTGCATTGTGGGGTCTCTCTTCCCTCCATCATAGACATTTACACCACACGCTGCATCCCCAACGCCACGAACGTTATGGATGACCATACACCTCCTACCGTCTGGAAAAATGGTACCGAAGCATCCGGGCCCTCACAGCCAGACTGTGTAACAGCTCCTTCCCCCGAACCATTATACTCAAACTCTCCTTCATACTCAAACACTGTACTGACACCCATACACACACACACACTCACACACACTCTCTCAACTGAACACCATCGCACTCCCATTGCAACCTTTGCACATTTCTGTATTGACTGTATTGCATTTTTTGCTGCTACTGTGTTTATAAAAATATCATATTTAACTTCCTGTCACTATTATACACTTCATCTGCTTGTTACTACAATAACTGCTATGTCCATCCTTATCTGCTGAATACTAAGTCATAGCATGTTATGTTTACATTCACACCATTAAAAAAAAAACACTGTCACTTACTGTGCCTGTTGCTCCTGTTTTAGTAGTTACTGTACTGTTTTGTGTTGTTAGCACACGTCTTATTTAGTTCTGTGTCGTCTCATGTGGTTAGTGTATTGTTTTATGTAGCACCGTGGTCCAGGAGGAACGTTGTTTCATTTCACTGTGTACTGTACCAGCTGTATATGGTTGAAATGACAATAAAGCCATTTGACTTGACTCGACTTGAAATCTTGACCGTTTGCCGTCCGTATCTTTGAGATGATGTGCCTTTAACATCCCTTGCTTTGTGGCAAGATGCATTATCATCCTGAGAAATGACTTCATCACGACCAAACCTATTTTCTATCGATGGAATGAGTAAAATGTCCAAAAGTCTCCCCTGGTCCTTCACCTGACATCCAACACCAATATCATAAATGAGCGGGGAAATGTGATCGTTTTCTTCAGGAAGTCAAATTTATATGTTTCATTAGAACGGTACCAGATAAAAGTTCCAGCATCGTCTCCTTGGCCGATGCAGATTCATCACCGAATATCACTTTCATCCAATCCTCCACACTCCATGATCGCTTCTCTTTAGTCCACGCTGACCTCGTTTCCTTCTGTTTAGGTGCTAGCGCTGCTTTTCGTTTGGCTTTTCTGTACGTAAATCCCGTTTCATTCGGCCGAGTTCTTCCGGTTCTGTCACAAACGTCGACTCGTGTTCCCGCCCGTTTTGTTTTTCATCTGTTTTGTTGTCTATTTTCTATGTCCAAGGCGTATCGCTTTGAGTTCTCTAACCTGACGCTCTTACGTCTTCCTCGGTCGACCCGTACGCTTTCCTTTTATAACCTTCCCATTTTGTTTATACTTGCTCCTGATTTTACACACAGCTGACTGGGAACATCCGACGTCCTTTACCACACTCCGGGTTGGATTTCCATCTCGAAGGAGTTTATATTCCTTTCCATTGATTCACTTGACAGCGCTCTTGTTGAGGCCATGTTTCATTTCAAAAAGTCCAAAGTTCCAGTTGTCCCAGAGTAACGTGGTTTCCTCACAACACTGCTTTAGTCTACCTCAGTAGGACAGGAGTTTTGTTATTTGGTTTCAGTTCATTTAATGTAATGATTTCCATATTTCCAAACAAACAAACAAAAAAATCCTCTATTTCTGCCGTCTGTATTCCCATAGTCCTGTATTAAGTACATCTTGGGTCCATTGTTTGGAAGCAGGACACCTGACATGCCCAGGTAACACTTTACACATAAACGATGAATTACAAGGCAAGTAGACATTTTTACCTTGTTTACCACAGTCCAGCCCCAGTGCTGTATTGTACCCGTCATCTTATCTATGACGTGCTACTTGCCACAGGCAAGAAAAACAGTCAAAAACTTTGTGTCAAGAAGCTTGCCTGGAAGAAACATTTAAGATGTCTGAATCCGAATGTATGGGCCTTATGAGGAATTATTTAGGCTTACTGTTTGGTAAATCAAGGAGGAGATCAATAAATGCTGCCGTGAGGCTCTAAGACAGTGCTCTGTCACTGTCACACACGTCGTGTCAGTTGTGCTACACTATTATGGTCGCTGATTGATTGACAAGAATAAGACAAGAAGACCGAGCATGGCAGCACCATTACAGTATATTCAACTGCCTAGTAAGAGTTGTTTCAAGATGATAACACAAGTCTAGTCAATGTAACTCAATACAGCTGGACATTTCAAATGAGTCGGCGCACGGAAACATTCATAAACACCATAAAAAAGGTTTATTTTTTCAGTTTTTGCAATATCTATGTAATTGTGAAAAATGTTCCCGTGATTGTGTTGCAATTAAAGACATTATGATTAAATTGTTATTTACAGTTCATAAATAGCAAATTAATTAAATAATAGTGTTGTGCGAATCACTTATTTAGGTAATCACAATAAGGGTTTTATTCTATTTGTTTTGGTTAAGCACTTAATGAGTTCAATTTAGAAGTGATCTGTCTGTGCATCTCATACAGGCTAAAATAAAAAATCTCTATAATCTTAATCTAATTTCTGGAACATTACAGGGAGGTATAGATTTCATTTGGGCATGGGGAAGATGGCACGAACCTCTCTGTACTCATGGCCAGATTGTAAAGGATGGCACACAGTTGGCTTGCCAGCCAGATCTAAAATTTGCTGCCACTATATGTTTTTTTGTTTTTTTTTTTGACACTCAATTTGTTAACAATCATTCTCACTGTAGAATGGGGAATTTCAAATTGTTTGGTGATGGCCCTATAACCCTTCCTCAGACCTCACGTTATCTTCAAGCACTCTTTGATATGATGCAGAATTCATAGTTGAATTAATGAATGCAAGCTGTGGAGTCCCTGAGGCAGTGAAGCAACCCCAATCCATAACATTTCCACCACCGTGCTTCACAAGTTGGTATGAGGTGCTTCTCCTGAAAAGCTGTCTTTTTAAATCCCTTGCCAGACTCCTAGGCACACGACCTTTTTTCTGAAGGCCTTT
The DNA here is from genome assembly GCF_023375685.1 of Ictalurus furcatus. NCBI lineage: Eukaryota > Metazoa > Chordata > Actinopteri > Siluriformes > Ictaluridae > Ictalurus > Ictalurus furcatus. Next base: position 2,483,240 of record NC_071262.1, read on the forward strand.
ATAGAACACTTTAGATCTTGGCATGATGACACCACACACCTCAATAGCAAAGGGAACACCAGACAGTAGATATGAGAGGGGTATATATAAGACCGGTTCCACCTGCACTCCCTAAGCAGGTTCTAATCACTATATATATATATATATATATATATATATATATATATATATAAATTCTAAGTAAAACTGTAGACTTTTGCATGCTTTTCACACAAGGTCTACACCATCTTTGATCCGTCTAGCTTTGCCCACTGGCAGTCCATTTCCTTACTGTAACAGCAGGCACTTTCTAAACACAGGGCTAAAACGTCTGTCCACTTACACACATTGCTTACCTCGAGGAAGCAGCTAATATTAGGTATTTCAGCACTTAGCCACGGTCCTGCCGAGAGCAAAATGTGTAATGGAATAATAATATATAATTATTCACACTACACCAGTATTCAGTACTATGTGATTAAATGATTTTTTTTTTACAGTTATTTGTCTTGAGTAATGTGCTTTGTAAGAAATTTGCTATATTGATTTATTAAATAGAAATCTGGACGAAAAAATTATTGCGGAATTGGCAAAAACTATTATAGTTGTGTGGCGGCTTGTGAAAACATGCAACTTTTTCTATTATATACAAGTTACATGAATACGAATATATAATATACGGCATATGTTTCTCTTTCGTGTGGATCTCAGTCAGAACTAAAAGATTTTAAAGTCTGGTTATCCCCTAAAATCAATTGCATTGAAAGATTTTATACCAATTCTATATTTGCAAGCTAATGTAATCACTGGAAAACAACAGTAGTTCCAATATTTGAATGATGTTTATAATGGGAAATGATTAGCATACCTAATAGCTATTATTAGCCTCATCCACATCAGTCTCTGACTCATCACTCGAGCTAAAAGTCACCTGGAACATTCAACTGATCTTTATTCCTGCTAATATCTGTGCTAAAATAATCGCTGACTCATTCAGTGAGTTATGTTATGTGGGTTCAATTTCTGGTTATTCATTTCGTTTAATCGGGTCATCGTTCCACTGTTATGTGTACAGTGTACAGATAGCAGTGAAAGCATGAAATTCACTGTGTGAGGAAATCACACGTCTCTAGCATGGGTTTAGACATCACTAAAAAGACTGATTGCATTTAATGTTCGTTAAACTGGCTTTTTTCCTGAGATGATCTATGCTGGCAGCCATGATAAGGTTAGAATGTAGCCTAAAAAAAAAACTTTTCCATGTTATTTTGGTAAAATACTATATACTTATGCTTCCTTAAAGTATAAATGCCAAAGTATATTATTGTCAAAATAAATGTTGCTTAAAATCTGATTTTTCTAAATTTTTGACTGGTTTCGATTCAGAATTCGAACACAGAGACTTACGACAAGGTTTTTTGTTTGTTTGTTGTTGTTTTTTTTTTTTTTTTTTTAAATAAAATGCTTCACAATTATTGTTGAATAAGTATAACAGTTTCACTGTGAATAATCACACATCTTCTTACTGTAAATTGTTAGAAATTTGGTGTCTTCAAAATTTTCCACCACAGTTTATTTAAAATGAAGCAATCAAGATATCCCTCCAATCTCACAGGCTCAAAAGTAATTGGACAATTGGACTGATACGCAGTTTCACGGCCAGGTGTGGCCTGTTTCCTCGTTATTTCACGAGAAATTAAGGAGATAAAAGGTCTGTTGTTGAATCCAAGTGTTGCAAGCAAATCTGCATTTGGTAGCTGTTCATGGGAACTCTCGATATGCCGTCCAAAGAGGTGCCGAGGCAAGCGAAGGATACCGTCGTTAGGCTGAACAAACCAAAACAGACCTATCAGAGAGATCGTAGAAACTTTAGGAGTGTCCAAGTCAGAAATTTTGTACGTTCCTAAAAAGAAGGAATGCATTGGCAAGCTCAACAACACCAAAAAAACCTGGAAGGTCACGGATGACTTCATCTCACAATCTTCATTGTGGTCGTGTACAGAGTAATGTGTCACTGTCCACATACTTATGGAACTGACTATATAGTGTCCAAATACTTATGGAACTGATTATATACTATATGACTATATAATCCCTTAATCGGCTGGGCATTGCAATTACTTCCTTCAATTAGTTTTCTTCTGCTAATGTTATTATTTAACAATAAAGGGATCTATATATAGTATAATAAGTGTATATAGTACAACTTCAGCACTCTATTTTTTTTTTTGGATTAAACATTGCCGCTGTGTGTTATAACGCTGCAGATGTAGCAGTTTATTCATTGTTCGTTGAGGAGGTGCGATTTCCTGTCAACCAGAGCATATGTTCAGAGAAAGGGGGAAAAACCTCCACATCCTGACCTAAAAACTCACTTCGTTTCTCACATCAACATCCCATGCCCACATGAACATACTCCTACAGAGTATAAAGCATGCTATTTCGTCTCCAAAAACGAGCTCTTTTGATCGATTCTGACTGAGACTGTGGAAATTTACTCGGTAAAATGGAGGAAACTTTACACTTCTAAATGTCACATGAGATATGTGTATTTTGGCAGCCTGGCAGAATTTCTGTTAAAAAAATGGTTCAATCAGGAACGCATATTAATGACAAATACCCGCCCATGCTTTTTGATTTTCTTTGTCTTTATTGTTATAGTATGGATGAAAAAAATAATTGCATGTGTATGTCTTTAAAACAAAAAAAGCATGTTCAATTGCACTAATCGAAACAAACAAACAAACAAACAAACAAACAAACAAAAAAAAGCACTGTGTTATCAATTCTTGCATCGGAATGCATTGTATTTTCAGGGTTTGCATTTTTTGGGGGGCTGCAATTCAACGTGGTCGTATATTTAAGCTATGACTATTTCAACTGGAAACATTTCGGACACGATTCCATTATTTAAAAAAATGAATAATCGATGTTCTGACTCGGAAATCAGGCAGGCTTTTAAACAACATGTGGTATGACAGATGATGAGAATGCATATTAACCCAAAGCATATTTTGTGCTATTTATTTATTTATTTATTTATTTATTTTTAGGGAAATGTGTCTGATGAAATACAGTATTAAGACTATAACCAGAATTTATTGATGTAGATGGGATTTATTCATGCATTTCTTGTTTCAAGGTCAAAACAAGTTTGACTTTAGTGAATATCTACAAAGTGTCTAATAACAGTTTTCGGTTAGTATTGTTTAACCGGTACCTGCCTGTTACCTCAGCTGAGATACCGTATGAGAGAAAGTAGTACGAAGAGATGATATAGAATGCAGGAAGCATTCAACAATGCTACTATTTTGCCTCTACGGACAAAGAAGGAGTTTAAGGAAAGTACTATATTTCATGCTTTTCAAACAGCCAACATAACTGAAGCGCCATATAACGCTCCATATAAAGCCAAAATACTTTTACTGCAATCTATGATTTAAGTCAAGTTCTAAGCAGTCTTTAGAGTGTTCTACCTTAGGGTGAGAAATTGATGCAGCATGGGTGCTTAGGAAGAGATTTTAAAGGGCACAGGTGGAAGGGAGGGGCTCTGCAATATAATATATCAGTGTTGGGAGAATGATGAAGGGGTGAAGAGGCAGCAGAGGCCATATTTACCTTTACCATAGTGAAGCAATACACTGACCCATTTTGTCGCTTGCCGAATTCATTAGTCATGTGAGAGAAGACAGTCTTACCTTAGGCAAAGTCAATAGGCTGTGACTTGCCCCGAGTTCCCTGCGATGCCCTTAGATAAAGCAGCATGACGAATGTGATGCCACTGCAGCTAACAGGGGTTTCACCTGGTGGTTTGCATCATCTCTTTCAGTATCTGAAGCCAAGGTACAAGCTGTGGGCCGGTTTTTTAAAAATCTTTGCTGTCTCTTTGTTGTCTGTTGCCTTTTTTGCATGAGTTGAATGACCGGTAGCAAGTTTCACCTCGAGGAGACGCTTTTGGTAGCCATCAACCAGCTTCTGGCAGAATTCTGGTCGGATATTTGACCACTCTTCCTGGCAGAATTGGTAAAGATCAGTGACGTTTGTTGGTTTCCTGGCCCTGACTTGACTTTTAAGGACAGTCCACAAAATTTCGATAGGGTTGAGATCAGGACGTTGGGAAGGCGATTCCAAAAGCTTAATGTTAGCCTGCTTTATCCCTTCCACAACCAGCTTTGATGTGTGTTTGGGGTCAATGTCCTGTTGGAACACCCAATTGTGTCCAAGTTTCAACCGTCTGGCTGATGGTTTGAGATTATGCTGAATAATTCATAAGGTAGTCCTTCTTCATTATCCCATCCACTTTGTGCAATGCACCAGTTCCACTGGCAGCAAAACAGCCCCAGAGCATAACGCTACCACCACCATGCTTAACAGTTGGTACAGTGTACGACTCACCATCACTCGTCCAAACGTACCTCTGGTCATTGTGGCCAAACAGCTCAATCTTTGTCATATCTGACCATAAGACGTTCCTCCAGAAGGCTTTTTCTTTGTTTATATGGTCAACTTTAGACGGGCTTGAAGGTGTCGATTTCGGAGCAGGGGCTTATTTTTTTGGACGGCAGCCTTTCAGTCCATGGCGATGTAAAACTCACTTGACTGTAGACGGTGACACTGATGTTCCAGCAGCTTCCACTGCATGGCAGACCTGTGCCTTGGTGGTTCCTGGGTTTTTCCTGACCATCCGAACCAATTTCCTCTCAGCTCACTTCCCCAATAACTTGTACTTACATACAATTGTTTGAACTGATGATCTTGGAATCTGTAATTGTTTATAAATGGCTCCAAGAGACATTCCTGACTTGTGTAAATCCACCATCTTCTTTTTCAGATCTGCACTGCGCTCCTTGGACTTTCCCATAGTACTGTGTGTTGGTCAATCCAATGAGTGCTGTCAAACAAACCCTTTTTATGTTGGCACAGAGAATCTGCCAGCTGTAGTCAGTCATGATCTCTAACAGGAAATTAAGAGGCCTTGGATTTGGCAAATTAAAGGACATTTTGGAACATTCAGCACCACTGAATTAATAATCTAAGTGTTTGTGTGTATATTTTTGATCCTGTATGTATAATTCTGGTTCTGTGTTGATTACAGAAAACCCCAGATGAATTAAAACGTGTGAACCAAATTCTTGTTTTATTTTTCCTTTATTAACGATGTCGTGCAATCATTCTGCCCCAGGAAAAGAAAAGTTCAAAGAAAATACTGAAAGCCCAATATTGCCATGATAATCATGTACATGATGAGCGTATGTAAACTTCCGAACACAACTGTAGATTGTATAAATAATCACGGTTGATAGAATGAATCTATTTAGAAGCTATAGAAATCACAGCTAAAGGTTGCCCATCCTGAACGATTCGTCATGTGTCTAACATTTCCATAATGTTCACTATGCCTTTGTCCACTCATCATCCACTAATTGAATGAAAACTGCTTGTGCTGGTGCAATGCACCAACACTGGCTATGGATTTTTATGCAATCCTAAACATTCTTGTTTTCAAAGCCATACCCCTGGAGTATAATCTCATAAATTACGTATTTTCTTTCTCTTGCATTGCTCTAATCCCTTTAGTATTTTAAAAGAAATGTAATAGCATTTTATGGTGGAATGAGTTTGTTGAAAGTGACATTTGTTGAGCAGAATGAGTAACAGTATGAGGATAAGCCTAGATTCTCTGTCTCTGACACAGCTCTACTGTCTTCATCTGCAGGAATTGCAGTGGACAAAAGGGGCTTTGTGTATTTTGTGGATGGAACCACCATCCAGAGGATCAATGAGAGAGGAGTGCTGACCACCTTCATTGGCTCCAATGGTCTCATGTCCACTCAACCACTCAGCTGTGACTCCCGCATGGACATCACACAGGTGTGTGCCTGTTCACACTGATCACAGGTTTTTGAACAGGTGAAATACTGTCATGCTGAAACATAGCATACAAAGGTCTGAGGTCTGAGATGAATGAGAAGAACTGATTTGATCTCGTATCTTTTTTTAAGATTGCCCGATTACCATGTATGCGTTCCATGAAGATAACATCCATTAAAGTGAGGGCCATTCATTTCACAGTGCCTCCATTTTTACAGGCTCAAAAGTAATTGGACAAGTGACCGATCAGCAGTTTCATGGCCAGGTGTGGCCTGTTTCCTCATTATTTCATGATCACGGAGATAAAATGTCGGGAGTCGATTCCAAGTGTTGAATTTGCATTTGGTAGCTGCTCATGGGAACTCTCAATATGCAGTCCAAAGAGATGCTGATGCAAGTGAAGGAGGCCATCGTTAGGTGGAAAAAATAAAAACAGACCTATCAGAGAGATAACAGAAACTTTAGAAGTGGCCAAATCAACAATTTGGTACATTCTTAAAAAGACAGGATGCACAGGCAAGCTCAGCAACACCAAAAGGCCTGGAAGGACACACAAGGTAATAAAGCAGATGATCGCAGAATTCTTTCCTTGTTGAAAAACACAACATCTAGCCAAGTCAAGAACACTCTTGAAGAGGTAGGTGTATCATTGTCAAAGTCTACAATCAAGAAACGCCTTCATGAATGTAAATGCAGACGGTTTATCTCCAGATACAAATCACTAGTAACACTCAAGAACAGGTAAGCCAGATTAGATTTTGCTAGAAAACATCTAAAAACGCCTGCCCAGTTCTGGAATAAGATTCTTTGGACAGATGAAATCGAGATTAACTTGTACCAGAATGATGGGGAGAGACGAGTATGGAGAATGAAAAGAAGGGCTCATGATCCAAAGCGTACATCACCATCATCTGTCAGACATGGTGGAGGAAGTGTTATGACATGGGCATGTGTGGCTGCCAATGAAACTGGGTCACTGGTGTTTACTGAGGATATGACTGCTGATAGAAGTAGCTAGATGATAGTGTAGTGTATAGAGTGCAATGTATAGAGCTGTACTTACTTGCTTCTTAAGGCAAAGAAATGGAATGTGGCTAAATGGCTGAGTCAGTCACCTGACCTCAACCCAATCGACCATGCTTTTCACTTACTGAAGACAAAACTGAAAGGCAAAAAGAGCCATAAACACGCAGCAGATGAAGGTAGCTGCAGTAAAGGGAGTTAAGGGAGGAAACTCTTTGGTGATGTCCATAGGTTCCAGACTTCAAGCAATCATAATAATAATAACCTTTCTAATCACGCCCAATTAATTTTGAGCCTACGATAATGGAGGGACTATGAAAAAATCTCTGTAATTACTAAACAGCTGAAAGTCTACACTTCAATCACCTCTTGATTGCTTAATTTCATTCCCATTGTGGTGGGAAAATTATGAAAATTACGCCCCTGTCCAAATACTTATGGCCCGGCTGTGTCTAACAGAATTGACAACATCAGTAAGAGGTAAAGAAACACTATCAGAATTAAGAGGTAGAAGGCAAGACATTCTAATTGATCTTAAAACCTGCGAAATGGCTAACGTTGGCAGTGTGCCATAACACGAGGAACTGAAAGAGCTGTTTTATCAATAATCAAGAAGATGTCATCTGCGTATAATTAAATAAGATAAGTGTTTCTAACAGTGATAGGAAGAAAATAGATTCTGACTGACAGACAACCAGGAACAGAAGAGCAGAATGCTTCATCATGCAGTAATTTAGAGTTAAAGCACTAGCGAGGAGCATGCAATGGTGGAGCAGTCCATGAAAGTCTACAGAAGTTACCACTGTGATCCGGTCAGGACATAGGCCAAATGTGCCTTGAAGATAAAAAAATGTATATGTTCTTGTCAGTGGGTTCAGCAGACGCCGCAGGTCAACCAGTGAAGAGTAGGACGTGCATTGTCTACGTCTCTGGGTAGAAAGTCCCTGCAAATATAATTATTTTTCTCCAGACCTATCTAAGTTATGGGACATTACAGCGTTCATATCTGCTCCCATCACCACTTTCATGTCTGACTGTGACACTTCCCCTGGGTTGGGTTGGGAATGAGAAGGCAGGAGGCAGGCTTAGAACAACTCAAAGGGCTGTTTATTATCACTCTTGTTTTTCAGTGCTTTTATCTTACCCTGCACACATAAACACACACACACACACATAGACACACAAATAGACACACACAAATGTATCTGCTCAGCTCGCTCTCTCTCCCGTGGCTCTCATCTCTCCCCTTTGATCATTTCTGCCACTCACTGAAACACAGAACAGTCATTAGCCAAATTCCCCATAGACGTGTGGACCACCTCAAACTTACCAACGAGCGATCCTTCATGCGGTTTAGCCACTGGAGCGGGTCATGGTCCGAACAGAGAGTCGAGGCTTGTCCCAGCAGGTAGTATGAGGGTGAGGACGACTCATTTGATGGTTAGAAATTCCTTCTCAATCATGCTGTGCTTAGTCTCGTGCCCAGATATCCTGCTGCTGATGTACAGCACAACGTGCTCCTCTCCTTCTACCACCTCGGACAACACGGCCCCCGACCCCTCTGTCTGACTGGGAGAACAAACTGGAGGGAGAATTCAGGAAAATGTGGTCAGAATTCAGGAGTCTGTTGAAACTGTAATAGGATGTGTTTGCTCCACGTCAGTTTCTTTCCCTGCTAGAAAAGGGGTCCACATTGTTAATGATCGCTTAATGAAGCCCACTGCATCACCTTTTTTTTTTTGAGCCCTTCAGGCAGCCCCAGCATTCTGAAGTTTGTTATGTTGGCTACGGTCCCGGAGATCCACAAGCAGCCACGCTTGGTCATCGAGAACTTTGTTTACCTGTTAGTAGATCGATTTCAGAGCACACTGCCTAGATTGTAGTCACGTGTGAGGAGAATTCACCTCTCATTCTGGCTAATTCAGACTTCAAAACGCTTTACAGCCTAGCAGTGGCGTTACCCATGCTAGTTCAGTCGGAGGTGATCTCTGACTTGTCGGAGAAGACGAGGGTGTCACGGTCAGCTGTTTTTGAACTGTTGTTGCCCTTTGAGTACATTGAAAGTAAAGGAATATCTGCTAAAGAATTAAAAAAAAAACACTGAGGATGAATCAAATGAAAATAGAGCTATACGTGTGGAGCTCTGTTAGAGTGCTTCTAAACCCGTGGATCTGTCATGTGACATCTTCGTCATTGTACTCTTCTTAAAAACTGTCTAAAGCTTGTCCCCTTGACATGCGTGTCCCAACTTTTGACTGGTAGTGTATTCCAATTTTATACAGCTAGAAATAATGATTTGACTCTGCTTTATTATGTATCCTTGAATGACAAGTATCGTCTGAGAAACATTTTGGCTATTGGTTTTTAATAAATAATGAAGTCAAAACAGTGCCCTTGGTAGACTTTTATATTTTAGTGGGTTAGAAAATGCACAGAGAGAATGACAAGTGAGCCTCCCAGGAATCACAAAGTCTGTTAGGGGCCAAACTGAAACAAATCAAAACCCTTGGCTAACGGTGCCAAATAAGCCTGGTAGTAATACCCTGAGCAGCCCTCACTTATCTTACAGACTCTTGTCTCTCTATGAGGCAACATGTGATTACCTTACAGTTTGCATGGCTTTATTAAGTGTCGATGGCAGCAAAATGGCAAGACATAAGGTCATATTCCCCCTCCGGCTTTGTGTTTGGAAGATTTGTTGCATTTTTTTTACAGTCTTCCTCCTTTTGTTCAAATGTAAGCTGAAGGACAAACGGAAGATGGAGAGAAAGAGAAAATGACGGCTGCTTTAATTTGAAAGCTGCTGCCTTTGCCTTTTCTAGTGGTTATATCTATATATTTTTTAAAAGCTGCCACTGTATTGAAGGGCTGAATGTCCAGTACTTGTACATCTCTTCCTGATATTTAATGATTGATATTAGCCATGCTTTGGATAAGAGCTGTATGAAAAACATGAAAATCAAACAAAAAAGCTATTCATTCGTTTTTGTTTTTGTTTTTTTTTTAAATGGCAACCTATTTTTAAAAAAAATGGGTTTTAGTGAAAGTTTATGTTGCTGTCTGTGCTGAAGAGTTAATAAAAGCTCTCCAGGGCTTTTTTTTAGTTCCTCAAGCAGCTTCTTGACTTGTCGAGGACGCAACATAACACTCCTCCATCACAGACTAGGCCTGTCTGGTTAGGTGAGTAGAAACGGCAAGGATATATGCAGAGCATTATGTCCTGTCAAAACACTAATGAATTATTTATTACCCGACGCAAGGGCAAACACCTGTGGGGACGGGATAGAGATAAGAATGTTTGCTCTGCCTGAGAGATCAGGCAGAGCAGGATGCATTAGCCTGGGCTGTAAAAAACATATACACACGCACTCGGTATATAGTCTGTGATCTCAGCAGGAAGTTGGCTATCCGTGTGGATCAGCTGGGGAGGTAGCCTGGCTCCAAATTAGCCTCTGATTAACACTGGATCCAAGCCGTACTGATGCACCTACAACATGCATACAGTGATTAGCATAAATCATACTCTCCCCATCACTGTTACCCTTTTGATAGTGAGAGCTAGTTAATAAAACCATCAGTAGAGGATGTACAGTGCGTGTCCTCCGCTAATATTGGCACCCTTGGTAAATATGAGCAAAGAAGGCTGTGAAAAAGTGTCTTTCTTGTTTAAACCTTTTAATCTTTTGTTCAAACAGTTCACGAAAAGACTCCTCTGTCACGGATCTCAAACAATTGCAAACGAAACACGGGTTTAGCCAAAAATAGCTCTGTTAAATATAGGTGTGCAACAATTATCGGCACCCTTTTAGTCAATACTTCCTCAATACCTCCCTTTGCCAAGATAACAGCTCAGAGTCTTCTCCTATAATGCCTGATGAGGTTGGAGAATACCTGGTAAGGGATCTGAGACCGTTCATCCATACAGAATCTCTCTCTCTCTCTCTCTCTCCATCACCCTCTATCTATCTGTCTATCTATCTATCTATCTATCTATATATATAAACATAAGCACATATTCTTATACCATGATTGGTTTTCTGATACTGATGCCAGCATTATTGTACTGTAGTTAGGGACCTGATATTTATTTAAATTACGTCATTTGATACTACCTAATCAAAATAATCATTAGTTAAAGCCTTACTAGTCTGTACTGAAGACTGCTGTACTCCTCACATAGGATTCAAACGGAGTGGAATCATCAAATTAGTCATTTGCAATTTGAATATGTTAAATTCTACTTACTAAATTTTAACCATAGAGCTAATACATTTTTTTTTTTTTTTTTGGGAAACAGTCCGAGGTCATATCAGCTTCGGAGTAAATTTCCGGAATATTCTCACTCGCACTGATTTAATCTGTATTCTGACATACTGTAAATCTGAAGATATGCTGTAAATTGTTAGCAAGATTCTGACAGCCATTACAGCAATAACGTAAAATATTTGGGCCATATTTTGTCAACGTAGGTGCGTCTGGAATGGCCAACAGACCTGGCTATTAATCCCATGGACAATTCCCTCTACATCCTGGACAACAACATCGTGTTGCAGGTGTCGGAGAGCCTGGAGGTGCGTATTGTAGCTGGCCGGCCAATCCACTGCCAAGTCCCAGGGCTTGATCACTCCCTGCTCAACAAATTGGCTGTACATTCCACTCTAGAGGCAGCTAAAGCAATAGCTGTGTCACACCAGGGCCTGCTGTACATTGCCGAGACAGATGAGCGAAAGATCAACCGCATCCAACAGGTTACCACCAATGGTGAGATTTCTGTTGTGGCAGGAGCTCCGGTCGACTGTGACTGCAAAATTGACCCCAACTGTGACTGCTTCTCTGGTGAGTGGACATCAAACCAACAGTATTCTTATTCATTAAAACATGTAAGGTAGGTCAGTGATGTAAAACTCATGGGCTTGGTGTTGATTGTCGTGTACAATAACAGGCAAATACATTCAGGGCCGAATCCTAAATTGGTCACTTGCATTGAAAACGTACATAATTAATTACGTAGAGAAAATTCCCAGTACTCAGACTGGTCTCATGGAGGTGTTTTAACTTTTTATTTTTATTGAAAACGACCTGCAATGCAGTCCAAGCTTCTAAACGTTCCGGATGTTTCATGTGTAAAGCTCTAGTAGGTTTTTCAGTGTGTTTAAACCGCCGTCTTTAGACAAGCGCTTTCCTTTAACCCCCCTCAAAAGAACAGGCAGTAGACAACGTGGACTGATAAAGCGGGTTGCCTTTTCCCCGTTTTACTGTCACTTGCAATACCGCGTTGCATAAAAAGCAAGAGACAATGAAAACAATACAATTTAGAATAACAAGACCAAATGAAAATGAGAAGTAGGCAAACATTCAAACAAGCATCTAACAGCAGTTGTCTAATTTCCTGTGAATATATTACGGCTGATTGTCATGAAAATAATTAGTACAGGATCATCGGTGTGTTGATCATTGCAAATTTTCCAATTTAACAGTATGAGTTCCAGCCACATTTATAGACTGCCAGCTAATGAAATAACACTAAATGCATCGCGTCCTATATTAAGTAATCTAATAGTTTGTATCGGCTTTGATGAAAACGCCGTTTCTAGCATATATAGGTAACAGGAACTATATTAAGGACACAATAATATTTATTGTTTTTTAATAAGTTTTTTTTTAAAATGAATGCATTCTTTGTTTAATCACATTTTATTGGATACTAACTGCTGTGATGAGAAACAGGATTTCCCAGGTGAATTACGCATTTTCTGATGATCTGGCGCGGAGAGTCGGTGAATTAGTCGCAGGAGTTTACTGCAGAAGTAAAGTAGATCGGGATTTGTAACATAAGGTGTAATTTTCCGCCGTCGTTCATGTCATTATGAGTCATTTTCAAAGGAACTGTCGTGAAGGTATTTTATGGCAATGTTATTAATATGGAAGGATTGTTTGGGGGTAGGTTGATTCAATAACAAATTCGTGTCGTCACTGTTCCTACTGCTGTCTGACATCCACGTGAAGAACACGAGTACGTCACGCTTATTAATTTGACCGTACGGATCACGAGAACAATCGTGATTTTATTTGGTATATTTCCTCTTCTCGGCGTAATTCATTTCCGGTTACGCCAGCACAACAGAGGACGGGCTTCTATCGGCTGTCGTGTCAATGCCGAATCTGGCGTTTGACTCCGTTTCCCAGAATGCACCTCTGACTACAAACATGGCTACTATGGACTCCATCTCCCAGTTCACATCTGGGGTGCTTCTCAATAGTCAAATCGATGCTTCCTCGTTTCCTCGCTCCTCCGTGACCCGGAAACCGATGGACGTTAGCCGTCTTTAAGGACATATCGATTCTCTAATTGTACCAGGAGGAGACGAGGAATGAGGAAGCTTCCAGAGGAGCTAGGAGCGAGGATACACCGGTGTATCCTATGCGGAAGTGTTTCTTTGTCCAAAAACCTGACGCACATATATATATATATATATATATATATATATATATATATATATATATATATATATATATATATATATATTCCCCTCCTCCTTTACCTCTACCACAATCTCAAACAAAAAGTCCTTTGATGATGTGAAGGAATTTTGTGTGAAGTATAATTCAGTAATTACATGCTTACATATACAGTATTATAATGAATTGATCCTTGCATGTTTGGATATGCAAAGCTGCACAAAAGATGCGATAATGTATGTACTGTTTATCAATTCATTGTCGAATAACCCAGACAGTTCACATACTATCAGTGCATTTTGCTTTATTAAGAAAGTTGTCATTAACCGAGCTCCGACAACACAACGGCACGTCGCAAAAGTAAGCATAACGGCAGATCCCTGAAGCGCGGTGAGGTCATCCAGCTGAGCACAGTCATCATTAATTGACGTCGCTTTGTGACGCTTGAGAGAGCGAGGATGTTCCGTTTGACTCGCTTCGATTCCTCTCTCCTCTCATCTTGCGTCTCATCCCTGCGTCCGTCGCTCGTACCCCGAGGGGGTGGAGCGAAGATGCAAGGAAGGGAAGCGAGGAAAGGAAATATGGATGCACAAACAAGAAATGAGAAGCACGCTCGGACTCAGTCGCCACCGCACTACTGTACCTAAGCACGCTCGCAGTACAGACACTTTGCGAAGTGTTCATGCATCTGACATACCGAGCCTTTATTACACGTTCGCTTGTTCTCACACAGCTATCTGCCAACAGCTGATCACTGCTTTAATACATACGCGTCATGATTGATGGTCTAATCGGCATGTCGTAAGCCCTTGGGTAGATTTGACATTTTGTATATTAAGTTGAAGATGCGGTCATTTCAGACTGCATGATGCTGTCCTGTTCTATTTGGATTCATTGTTTTAGGAATAAGTGTTGTCTAAACTAGGTAGAATAATAACTTCTTCACCCTAGGTGTCTCGTATATTTCTCATCGTGTGAGCGGGTATCAGATGAGCACTCTCTGAGCAGCACTCAATTTGATCCCTTTGTTAACTCATAAAGGAATAGTTGGCTTTACACAAACACAAATACATACGTTTAAAGAGACGTCTAGGGAAATGAAATGAATATCCAGAGCTCTTATGTTTAATATTGTTTCTGATTGTGGCCACAGGTGACGGCAGCTATGCCCGTGATGCCCACTTAGAAGCACCCTCGTCGTTAGCAGTTGCACCCAATGGGACACTCTACATTGCCGACCTGGGTAATGTCCGGATCCGCTCCATGAGCACCAACCAGCCACAGCTAAATACAGCTGGGATGTATGAGATCGCCTCAGTGGTGGACCACGAGATCTACTTATTCGGCCACAATGGCACACACCTTCACACCAAACATCTGATCACTGGTGATTTCCTGTACAACTTCACCTATTCGGCTGATTGGCACCTAAGCGCTGTGGTCAGTCGGGATGGCAGTGCCATCAACGTGCGGCGCGATGCCAACGGAATACCCCTTTGGTTAGTGGCACCCAGAGGTCAGGTGCATTGGCTCACCATCAGCAACAGTCGCCTCCTCAAGAGGGTCTCTGCCCAAGGCCATGATATCGCCCAGCTCACTTTCCATGGCAACACCGGTCTCCTAGCAACAAAGACTGATGAGAATGGATGGACAACAGTATACGAGTAAGGCTCAGATTTTTCTATAATAACCCCCCCCTCTGACATTTAGGATTGCCCTCATTTAGAAACGTCGTCTCTTCAAAAGAGACGTCGGGTGCGTGCATTTGGTGTGGCTTTCCTTAATCAGTATATCGATCTTAAACAGTTCACAGAATTTCCGAGTACTCTCCTCCACTGAGCGTAGTTATCAGTGCCATCTTGTGGTGTCTTCAAATTAAATCGCTTCCAGGTCAGAAAGCTGCCCCGGGTCACACTGGGAGCACCTTCTTTTCGATTTGATCAACGGTAATTCACCTCAAACGTTTGGCAAAATGCGTCTTACCTAAAAATGACATTTCAGTATGTGTCCACGGTCCACGACGAAAAGGTTTCATTTGCCCTTTCGTGTTACATAAATCAGATCTGTGCTGCAGTGACTTTGCTGAGAACGGCTTCTTGTGTGAATAGGTACAACACTGAAGGACACGTCGTCAATGTCACCTTTCCAACTGCGGAAGTCAGCAGTTTCCACAACAGCTTGGAGAAGTCAGTCCGGGTAGAAGTAGACAGCACCAACTCGGAGAACTTCATTACAGTCACTAACTTTTCCTCCTCTGACACCATTTTTACAATTCGCCAAGGTATGCCTCTCAACCAGCCATGAGTTGTCATGTATAACTAATGCGTGTTTTACTATTAACCCCTCAAATCTATATGACGTCATTTATGTCCTTTGCGAGTGTTGGTATCTTCATCGTTCTCGATTATAGTACTCCACAATAGCTTTTTATTGCCTATACAATTTACGCATCCAAAAAACAAAACAAAAAAACAATCAAGACACCGTCAAAACATTTTAATTGCGATTAGAAAATAGTGCATTATGTTGTATTTTGTTCTTTTACCCTAGACACTAGGTGATATCTAGCATATGGTTAAGCTACACATTACAGGACATTGTGTATAATGTAAATAATTGTGTGTGGCAGGAGTTTGCAGTTTGATATTTCTTTGTTGGTAAAATCAATCAATCAATCAATCAATCAATCAATAGGAAAGAAATACTATGTAACTGTGTGGGTGGGTGGGTGGGTAGGGGTTGGGGTATACCTTTGAGGTCTACTAATTTCTTTCTTATTAATAATACTATTTGTTTAGATGGTTCTGCATCTTGATAATAAATGAAACATCCTCATTCTGAATACATGTTCAGCGTGCAGACAAGTCACCACACTTCATTCTGTTAAAAAGTATTCTTCTCAGAATTCAATATGCCAGGACTTCTTTCCCCAGAAACCATTTTCCAGTTCATTAGCACAGAGTATAGCCAGCATGAGTGCCTTTTTAACGACAGCGTGGTTGTGATCGGACTGCTAGAGCAGATATTCCTTTTCTTTATGTTGTTTCTTTAGCTTGCCAGGACATTTAGTACTTGGTTCAGTATTCCAGGCGGAACTGTCGAAGGCCACTCCAAGGTGCGGGATATGTTTTTTGCTAACAGGGACGTTGGCACATATAGTGCACATGTGAAAAAATGAGTACACCCCATGGAAATGTTTGGCTTTTTGGACATGTCTGGACAAGCAAACAATTGATTATCTTTAACAAAAAAAAAAAGGTGCCTATTAATGAAGTTGATACAGTATATACTTGAACAAAACCACAAAGAAAATGAACTTTTTCAATCCTTTATTCAACAGAAATATGAATAGATGTGATATTCTTTTGTGGGAAAAATAAGTACACACTTGACCTCCGGAGCTAGTATTACGCCCTTCAGCAGAAATAACTTCCTGTAGGCGTCGTGTGTAATTGTCCATGCAATATTCTTTTGAGGGTTTTCTTGCATGCACTGCACTTTACAAATCCCGCCACAAAAGTGAAATTGGATTTAAATCCGTGCTTTGACTAGGCCATTCCATAACCCTCAATTTCTTGTTTTTGAACCATTCCTTGGTGGATTTGCTAGCGTGCTTAGGATCATTATCCTGTTGCAAGGTCCACTTTCGGTTCAACTTCAACTTTCAGACAGACGACCTCACGTTGTCTTCAAGCAGTGTTTGATATGATGGAGAATTCATAGTTGAATCAATGAATGCAAGCTGTCCAGTCCCTGTGGACGCGAAGCAACCCCAAACCATAACATTTCCACCACCGTGCTTCACAGTTGGTATGAGGTGCTTCTCCTGAAAAGCTGTCTTTGGTCTGCACCAAACATGTCTGCTGGTATTGTGGCCAAACAACTATCCAAAGATTCGTCTGTCCAGAGCACATTATTCCAGAAGGCCTGGTCTTTGCCTGTATGCTCATTGGAAAACTGTAGTCTCGCAAAGGTTTTTTCCTGGCACGCCTCACATACAGGTCAAATTCGTGCAATCTCTTTCTGATCGTAGAAGCATGCAGTTTGACACCAACAGCTGCAAGGCTTACTAGCAGATCCTGTGATGAAATTTTGGAGATCATTTTAAATCCCTTGCCAGACTAGGGATCCATATCATTTACATAGGTATCCATAACAAAAATTTCCGAAGGCCTTACAGAACTCTTTAGATACAAAAAAAAAAGAAACAAGCAAAACAAACAAACAAAATATTTCCATGGGGTGTACTTATTTTTTCACACGACTGTACTTTTTTTTTTTTTTTTTTTTTTTAATCAATATTATGTGTGCTACCCTGCTAAACAATGTTCCAAAAGGTAGTCAAATGGAACTTAAGCAAAATCTACTCATCACATTCTCCGAGTATGAAGATTTAATATATCGTCACCAGGAGGTGCTGCTGTCTTACAGGGATTATGGGTTTCAGTCACGTCAAACGCAAGAATAGCTGAATGTGACTTGTGATCAAACAAGCACTGCCTTGCCACTGTCTTCCCAATTAGCGATGCCATTGTGACATCACTCAGGCATTGTGGTGAGGTATACATGCCACCTGCGTACCACTACTGAAATAATGAATCTCACCAAGGATAGTCTGGCTTCAATAAGCAAGATTGATCAGGAATTTTGACGTTTTCTGTGTAGGTCCTGATCATTAAATTCCTTTCACATATCCCTCACCCTAACCCAAATTTCTCCTGAATAATTTCCTATAGTAGTGGTATTCATTCAAAAATATTAATATCCTTTCAGATGAACAGCTTAAAAATCTGCTCAGATTTAAATCGGGTTAAACGAACACCGATAGTTTGGCATTTTTACTTTGTACGATCGTGTGTGGTAAACAGAGGGGCGTACTTACTTTTTTTTCCACGTGACTGTTTATACATACATATATTCATACAGATATATTCAAAGTATTAATTCATTGCTGCACTTCCTGTGAGAATATTGTGCAGAGTTCTGAAGCAACAGACCCCATCTAAAAGAAAATGAAAGCAAGCACAATAGGAAACGTTTTTTCTTCATATATTTCTAACAGAACATTGGTTGTAGTACCAACCCTCAAAAACGTGTGTAAGTTTGCTTTGTGTGCAAGCACAGAGATGAAGAGAAAATCAGAAGTGTCTCTGTTTGCAAAGAACAAGCAACACCTTAGCCGTGTTCACCACTCCTTTGCACGAACTATGTGTTTGTACTGTGCTGTTTTCACACGTTTACCACTCCTTTTGCAGAACACGCACAGAGCACGTACCGTGTGAGCACCGATGGATCTTTCCATGTGAGCTTCGCCAGTGGCATGGGTGTGACACTTGTTACTGAGCCGCATGTGTCAGCTGGGACAGTCAACCCAGCAGTGAGCAGGTGCAACATCACACTGCCCAGCGAGCACAGTCCGAGTCTGATCGAATGGAGACAGCGGCAAGAGCAGTCAAAGACCAACCACACGACCTATGAGTGCAAACTGCGAGTATGCATCATCAGTAAAAGTGTTTAGTGACTCATCAGCATGCTATACCACAGACCACCTATCACCCAGTGAGAGGTTTTTTTAAAAAAAAAAATTTTTACAATCACCAGGCTCAACAAAAAGTCTGCTTTAATGTTTACTCCATGTAATATGATGTCAGGTTCATATGATGAAACGCTAAACAACTATTCCCGTACGAGTCCCATCTCTGAGTTCATAGTAATTGTGACAAAAACAAGGTCACAAACTTCCTTTATCGATCATTTAATGGAAAGGGCAAATAACAAATGTCAGCTAGTTCCGTTTGTGGTGAATGGAAAGAAGGAGTGACTGATACATGCAAAAAAAAAAAAAATTCTGTTTGAGCCTTTAGTTGGTCGTTTTTTATTTTATTTTATTGCTTTATTTACTAGGCGTTGTATAGGATTGATCGATTACTGTCTGGTCTATAGCGTGCGTTCTCGAAGCTATTTAAGATACGGATTCTCAGTGGATAATCCTTATCGACCGAGTCATTATCTCAAGGTTTGGTCTAATCCGGGTAAATACACACAAAAAAAAAAATAAAAATCAGCCTATACAATCTTTCTGGCTTTTGTCCCTTATCCTTCTGTTGTTGTGTTTATCATCAGGCTCATAACAGAAATCTGCTGTCCATAGACTTTGACCATGCCACACGTTTGGGCAAGATCTATGATGACCATCGCAAATTTACTTTAAGGATTCTGTACGACGAGCTGGGCCGGCCCGTTCTGTGGTCACCCAGTAGCAAATACAATGAGGTGAACGTCACTTACTCGGCTACAGGCCTCATCACCGGCATACGACGTGGAAACTGGTCTGAAAAATTGGAATATGAAAATGGTAGGATGGCGTCTAGAACATGGGTCAACGGCAAAATCTGGAGTTACTCGTTCATGGAGAAGGTACCGTGATCTTTTCCTTTTTCCCTTCTCGAAGTTAGAGGTTATGCGTGAGCATCTCGCTTTACTGCACATACTTTTCCTTTGTGGAAATATCGCAAATGCAAATGTGGGAAATTTGTTTGTATAGTCATCGTGGTACGGCGGTAATTAACAGTTGATGATGAGTCATAGAGTGCATGGTGCATGCTTTCAGAATGACTCTATAATAAATCCCTGTGCAAACTTATATTAAAAATATTCATTAAACATTGCCTTATATGTTTCTGAAGACGAAGCAAAGCATCGAATTAATACTACTTTGAAACAGATTTCTCTCTCTCTCTCTCTCTCTCTAGTCTGTTATACTCCAGTTACAAAGCCAACGGAGATACATTTTCGAGTATGACCAAACAGATCGGCTTCTGGCCGTGACCATGCCGAGCATGGTACGTCACAGCCTGCAGTCCATGCTGTCAGTGGGCTACTACAGAAACATCTACAGTCCTCCAGACAGCCGAGCTCACATCATTCAGGACTTCACCCGTGACAGGCGTTTGCTCCAGACGCTCCACGTGGGCTCAGGCCGCCGCGTCCTCTACAAATACACCAACCAGGCTCGTCTGTCTGAGATCATCTATGACACCACACTGGTCACGTTCACCTACGATGACTCTTCGGGAATGATTAAAACCATCCACCTCATGCAAGATGGCAGCGTATGCACCATCAGATACAGGCAAACAGGTGTGTGTGCTTTATTTACGCATACCAGTCACACCTACTGACAAAATACTCAAAAAATATACCTTTCTTTTGCATGTTTGTTGTTTTGATACATGGCGATTAATTAGGACTCCACATAACATGATTTTTTTTTTTTTTTTAAATCTACAGTATGAAACCAGGTTATAGTAACATGTTTACTATACTGAAATAATAATAATAATAATTAAAAAAACCACTTTTGTTTGGGCAGAGTGCCCAAAATCATCTGCACTGTAGTTCACTTTGTCTAACATTTAAAGTGGATAAACTGTGCTAATTAACTAGACCTTTTTTTTTTTTTGTACCATTAATGAATTTTATTAGAATATATGCCCATAATATATACCTTGTTATTCAAAGGCCCTTGTTTACAGCCTTCGATAAATATCTTTTGTTCATTTTATATGCTCGTAAACAAATCGCAGTAAACATTCCCTGTGTAAGTACAATTTAAGGGTCCATAACTTTAATAACTTAAGCAGAAATATTAGGCCAATCATTGCTGTCATGCAGCATCAATCTTAATTAAGGGCGGGTTGGGGGATTAGTACATTTTTTGAGCAGCAGTAGATCTCTAAACCGGCGATTCATGGTATCAGTAAACGGTTTCCTTGAGTTAAGGAGTTTTGCATCCTATGTAACAGTCCTACGATAATTTCCCCTTAGCCAGTTGAAGCTAATCTCTGCGCCCCAGCGCCCTTGCTGACTGGTTTATCATTTTGTCCTCTGAACCATTTGGGTTTAACCTTAGCTTTAACTGATCTAATTTCACTCAAACAAAATGGGCCTTTTGAAAGCGGAGATAATGTTAATTGTGGAATGAAATAAGCAAACAGCGGCGGAAAAGGGCAAGGCAATAAATTTAGTTTAGTCGAATGGGTTCCAGGAAATGGTCGAATGCTAAAACAAGCATTTGACTTGAGTTTTAAATACAGTCTTAAATACATTTTAGAGCAAACCGTGATTGTAAATGTGAAGAACTACTTTTTAGGACTTGTGGGAAAATCTGACGATGTTTTCGGTCATATTCATGCAGAAGTAGAGAGAATTCTAACACAAACTTCTGAATCACGACTGCATGTGCCTGTATTTCACGTGCTCATTTAGACTGAATCCATTTTTTCCAGGCCCCCTGGTTATCCGTCAGATCTTCCGATTCAGCGAGGAGGGCTTGGTGAATGCTCGCTTTGACTACAGCTATAACGGTTTTCGAGTCACCAGCATGCAGGCCATGATCAATGAGACCCCTCTTCCCATCGATCTTTATCGTTATGTGGATGTATCTGGACGCGTCGAGCAGTTTGGAAAGTTCAGCGTTATACACTATGATCTTAATCAGGTCATCACGACCCATGCCATGAAGCACACCAAGATATTCAATGCCTACGGGCAAGTAGTGGAGGTACAGTATGAGATCCTCAAATCGATCGCCTACTGGATGACGGTGCATTATGACAACATGGGCCGCACTGTCGTTTGCGAAATCCGGGTTGGTGTGGATGGCAACATCACACGATATTCCTATGAATACGATGCTGACAGCCAGCTCCAGAGTGTACTGATAAATGAACGCCCCCAGTGGCGCTACAGCTATGACCTGAACGGTAACATCAACCTCCTCAGCCATGGCACGAGCTCCAGACTCACGCCGCTTCGTTACGATCTCCGGGACCGCATCACCAGATTAGGTGAAATCCAATACAAAATAGATGACGATGGATTTCTCCGCATGAGGGGCAACGACATGTTTGATTACAACTCCAACGGGCTCCTCATACGTGTCTACAATAAGCTTTCAGAGGAAAGCATCCAGTACCGCTATGACGGGCTCAGCAGGCGTGTTTCTAGCAAGTCCAGCACTGGGCACCACCTGCAGTTCTTCTACGCAGATCTATCTAATCCCACAAGAGTAACGCATATGTACAACCACAGCAGTTCTGAAATCACCTCCCTCTATTATGACCTTCAAGGCCACATCATCGCGATGGAGCTAAGCAGCGGCGAGGAGTATTATGTGGCTTGTGACAATACCGGCACTCCACGAGCTATCTTCAGAAGTTCTGGAGAAATGATCAAGGAGGTCCTGTACACTCCTTATGGGGATATTTATCAAGACTCTAACCCCTCATTCCACTTGATTATCGGATTCCATGGTGGACTTTACGATCCTTTCACGAAGCTGATTCATTTTGGGCGAAGGGACTACGACGTCGTAGCAGGCAGGTGGACGACACCCGACTACGACTTGTGGGCCGAGCTCAGTGCCGACCCAAAGCCTTTCAATCTCTACACGTTTAAAAACAATTGCCCAGTGGGAAATATTGAAGAAGTTACTCAGTTCACGTCAGGTAAAATAGCATTTCATGTATATTGACTTGATCATACGTTATATACAGTAGTCACTACTGCTATAAGTAAATAATGAAATGACTTTTAGTTTAAAGTCTTCATTTCAACCTACTCGGGGTTATTTTTTTTTTTGGCGAGGTGGGGGGGGGGGTAATATGCTTTGAAATGAAAACTAAAGATTGCTATTGCTCTAGCCTCAAAAAATCCATCTTGAGCTTTTTCATTTAAGCATTGATTGATTTGAACACATGAAAAAAAAAAAAAATTATATATATATATATATATATATATATATATATATATATATATATACAAATTTTAATCGTTCTGATATTAGCAGTGGTTGAAATGTTCCAAAATATTCAACTATTGATAAGTAATTTAATTTACTCTCTGAAGAGTTTTTGAAGATCTTTGGTGAAGCAGCAATGAAAATATGCGCATACTTTATGTTTATGGAAACAGACAATTATTGGGGGGTTTTTTTCTCTCCCTGTGTGTTGGTGTAAGCAGATATCGGCAGCTGGCTGAAGCTGTTTGGATTTCAGCTCCATAACGTTGTGCCTGGCTTTCCTAAACCCGATGTGGAAGGCATGGAACAGTCTTATGAATTGAAGACCCAAACCAAAACCCAGGACTGGGACACGAGTCATGTAAGCGTTTGGACACAGTATAATCATATTAGCAGTGAGCACACTTCTCAATGTGTCTTGTAGTCATTTAAGTAGTGTTCATTTTGCTTTAAGTATAATTGATGGAGCGAAAATGAAAAGGGCCCCCTCCACAGCACCCCACAATGAGGTCACCCCCCCAGCACCCCAGGGAGACTCATCCCACCACGGCCCATCAGAGATAATAACTGAATTTACACAAATGAACCAGTTCGGAAGTTTAAATACGCTTGTTTCTTAATACTGCGTGGTGTTACCTGGATGAACTGTTCTTATCTCCTGGGATTTTTATCATACGACAGTGTCTAGATTTTAAACCGAATGGTGCAATACACATCCATTGAGCAGTGGCTCTGCATGTGGAAAATGCCTTGTTGAGACGTTAAAGCTGACAGGAAGTCCACGACAACTCAAACAACCAGTCTTTACATCCATGCTGAGCAGAAAAGCATCTCAGACTGCACATGTCAAGCCTTGAGGCGACTGGGCTGGGACAGCGGAAGACCTCATTAGGTTCCACTCCTGGCAAACAAGAACAGGCTTCGGAGAGTACAGTAGGCACCAGGTTCACGTAAATCGGAGAGGGAAAGATTGGAAAAACATCACCTTGTCTTTTTCCGATCTCCAACTGTACGTCTGACACCAACAACCATGCCAAGGACAGAGCCACCGAGATCACATTTTTCCCGACTATCAAGTTTGATGTGAACATTAACTGAAGATACTGTACTGACTACATGCACGTGCATGATTTTATGCATCGCCGTGCTGCCACGTGATTGCTTGATTAGATAATGACATGAATGACTAGGATTACAGTGGTAGGGGTCCAGATAAAATGGCCGATGAGTGTATATCTTCGGTACTTTTGTGCCAGTTTGTCTTTAATTCATTCAGTCTTCTTTACTGTAAAGACAGTTTAGTCTTTACTCATTTTTTTCAAATGCTGTAATGCTGTCTATATTGTCATAGATATTGATATTTCATATCATAGCAAATGAGATGGCAGATTGTGTTAGATTCTTATGTTGTCGGGACGCTGTCTGTACTTTGAGAGAATCCATTTATTGATTTTGTTATAATTATATTCCAAATTTAAACCCGTGCTTTCTTCTTGTGCTCTTAGGTTGTTCTGGGTATTCAGTGTGAGCTACAGAGGCAACTAAGATCCTTCATCTCCTTAGAAAGGTTACCGATGACTCAGTCCATCCGCTGCCTGAACCAACGCTTGGACCAGACACCTCTTTTCTCGACCCTCCCTACCATTTTTGGCAAGGGCATAAAATTCTCCATAATGAATGGGGTTGCTTTGGCTGACATCATTGGCGTTGCTAGTGAGGATAGTCGGCGCCTGGCGACTATCGTCCACGGTGCTGTCTACCTGGAGGGTCTGCACTACACCGTGGATGGGCGAGACACACACCACTTTGTCAAGTTTGGGCAACTAGAGGACGACCTTATTGTGATGAGCGGCGCTGAGGGACGTGTCCTGGAGAACGGTATCAATGTGACGGTGACACAGATGACATCGATGGCCGGTGGAAGGACCAGACGCCTGGCAAACATCCAGCTCCAGTCGGGGGCGCTAGGCCTGAACGTGCGCTATGGCGCCTCAGCCAGTGAGGCCAGAGAACATGTGTTGGAGCTGGCAAGGGAGAGAGCAGTGGAGCAGGCATGGGCACGCGAACAGAGCAGACTTCTCAGTGGAGAGGGTGGCAGCCGAGCATGGACCGAAGCTGAGAAGCAGCAACTGCGTTCGAGTGGGAAAGTGTCTGGCTACGATGGCTATTTCGTACTGTCAGTAGAACAGCATCCTGAGCTAGCCGACAGTGCTAACAACATTCATTTCGTGAGGCAAAGCGAAATAGATACAAGGTAACGGTGGTACAAATGCCGCCTTCTGGCCCTTTCACCAAAGACTGCCCCTTTCTAGATTAATCAGACTCTTTATATTATAACATAAAATGAGATTTGCAGGAAGCAAGCCTCATCCGCCTTTAATTGTGACAGAATGATGGTATTTTATTATTGTTCAGGGTAGAGTTTCTACGTAGCACAAGCAGTCTTTTTTTTCTCTCTCTCTCCTCGCCGTGGCTTAGCTTTTTCTATGTGAAGCTAATTTTTTTTTTTCTTTTTCTAAATATAGTATTGTTTCTTAATTCTTCATATTTATAAAGCTGTAAAGATAAAAAAAACAAGACATAGAATCGATATTGCATTATCCTTGTATTATTTTAGTTGTCACTTTACATAGGACACCTCCACGTAACAGAGTTGAACTTTTGTGCAAAAGAGGCCTTGCAAATGAATTACGATACGAAATAACGAGGTGACGAAAGAAGAAATCCGTACCGAATAAGGCGTCAGATTAGACACGTGATTATTATCATCGTTATTTTTTTTTTTAAAAGTACGGACATGAAACGGATATTGTACATATGCACTGAAAATGTAGATGGTTTAAAAAAAGAAAGTGCTAAAAACTTTTCAAATATGTTGTCATCCGTCATGAAGTATTAATATGACTAGAATATTTTTTATTATTATTATTATTATTATTATTATATATGCTATGAACATATCTGCCCTGGAAATCAGATATTAATGAGTTTAAGATAACTTCATTAAAGCTATTATGTGTATATTACTGTATTATGATACCTCGTTTTTTTTTCAAACATTTGTCCTTTTTTTCAGTAACGTGCAGTAAAAATGAGCGTTTATGAACACTTGTCCAATTCTGACACCATATAGCACAACACAACATTTTCGAAAAAAAAAAAAAAAAATTTTCGACTTGCCGTTAAAATCACTATAGCCTGACGCTTTTTTCTGCAACGAGGAGACACACCCGACGTTAGACTGACGTGTCTCACTCAGGGGTCTTTGATATTGGACTCTTTCACTTTGAGCTGGCGTTTGATGTTTTTGTGTGGAAATTTCCCCCAAGTCAGCCCCTACTAACACAGCACTGACTGATTGTGAGTTACTATTTAAAAAGTTTGTCCGGGTGACCCAGCAGCTCAGGGACGTCTGATTATGCAGGCTTTTTTCTTCTTCTCTGTCTCAATCGATAAAAAAAAAAAAAAAAGAACTCTTTTCATTTTTAAAATCCTGCTCGGTATAACTTTAAACACATTGATCCCTCAGAGAAACAGCTCCTGGACCCGTGTAAGCCTGAGACTAAAATCATAGGTCAGCCGAACGGCACATTTTTAATGCGGTGAAGAAAAAAATATATACAAATGGAAATGAATCACTGCAGGAGGATATAAATGACACAGTTATGTGGGTATGAGACAGCCCACCTGCATCTCACAGACTTCTTTCATGTGGTCCCAATACGCTGACTGCAGAAGTTCATTTACATACTTCCTATTTACATAAAACCTATCTGTGAGTTTTCTCATTTGCTAAATATTATATGTGGTTATGTATTTATTGAGGACAACGATATAATATTACATTTCCGTGAGTGGCGAAAGTATGTAAACCTTTTGCTTTCAGTATGTGGTGTGACCCTGTTGTGCAGCAATAACTGTTCCTGAAGAACAGTTCCTGAAGTCGACGTGTTGGAAGCAGGAAAAATGGGTGAGTGTAAGGATCTGGGCGACTTTGACAATTTGGGACAAATTGTGATGGCTAGACGACTGGGTCAGAGTAGCTCCAAAATGGTGTGGGGTGTTCCCGGTATGTACCGGTTAGTACCTACCGAGAGTGGTCCAAGGACGGACAACCGGTGAATATAATACTGGAAATGTTATGAATCGACCTGGAAGTGGACGTGCGTCTATATCGTCTCGACGCAATGTGAAGAAGATGGTTCGAGTGGACAAAAAATCTCCAAGGATCACAGCTGGAGGATTACAGATGTTAGTGTCTTGAGGTCAGAAAGTCTCCAAAACTACAATCTGAAGTCACCTACATCACCACAAGCTGTTTGGAAGGGTTTCAAGAAAAAAGCCTCTACTCTCATCCAAAAACAAACTCGAGCGTGTTCAGTTTGCAGACACTACTGGAACTTCAAATGGGATCGGGTTCTGTGGTCAGATGAAACCAAAATAGAGCTTTTTGGTAATAAACACCAGAGGTGGTTTTGGAGCACACAGAGAGGTAGCCATATGGAAAAGTACCTCATGCCCACGGTTAAATATGGAGGTGGATCTTTAATGTTTTGTGGCTGTTTTCCTGCCAGAGGACCTGGACATTTTGTTAGGATACATGGCATCATGGACTCTATCAAATATGAACAGATATCAAATGAAAACCTGACCGCCTCTGCCAGAAAGCCGATGTATCTTCCTGTTTGGCTGATAGCACATAACTACATTCTTCCTTATTCTGCCCGCTCAGACGTGAAGCGAGCATCTGACAGACGTTAAAGCGATCAGTCATTGTTCGCTTTTTAACGTGACGTTTATGTAAAGTCACACACAGCAACACTCCGGCGTGTAACAAAGTCTCACTCAAGCAGTACCATGAGATCCACAGCCCAGCGGTAGCAAACAAGCTCATGATGAGCTCCTGTGGGGGTGCAGACATGTAATAAACAAATTCAAACAAAACATTTAAGTTAAGGGTCTTTCCCAAGGGCTCAACAGTGGTAGCTTGGCTAGGGCTTGAACTCCTAACCTTCTGATCAGTAACCCAGAGCCGCTAACCACTGAGCCACCACTGCCCCTGTTACTGTCTAAAGTAACTATGTGAGATTTATGAGGAACTATGTATTGTAGATAAAAATACATGGAATAACACACTATTTTTGTCTTTCCTTAATGAGTGAGAATTGGTCCGATTTGTTCATTATATTAATTATAAATGTTACCGTTAAACTGCTACTGGATTAAAGCACTAATTATTTATGCGATTGGAAAATTAAATAATACATAAGTTTTTAACTAAAATGTATTTTCTTTTTTATTCTGCTAGATGTCTGGCTAAACAAATTCCTCTATGGGAGTACACTATTGAGCCAACACCAGGGAATTGCACTATCATATTAGATAAATATTATGCACAATAAATGGTCATTTAGTTTCACCTATTTTCTTTATGTCTAATTTACTGTAAGTAAATTTGTGTAATATCTGCCTCATATCGGCCAATCTGCCACATTGCTGTCCGGATATCGGCATTGGCCATTAAACAACCCGTATCGGTTCACGACTAGTTACACCATCAATAAAGATTAGTGAGCCTGTTCCAAAAGGAGCCATGCCAAAGTCATAACTCCACCTCCACCGTGTTTCACAGATGAGCTTGTATGTTTTGGATCATGAGCAGATCTTTTCTTTCTCCACACTTTGGCCTTTCTATCACTTTGGTAGAGGTTCATCTTGGTTCCAGAATTTTTGTGGCTCATTTCTGTATTTCTTTGCCAATTCCAATCTTTCCAATTCTTACTGCTAATGAGTGGTATGGCTTCTATATTTCTGCTCTCAAAAACTTCTTCGAACGGTGGGTTGTGATAGCTTCTCCCCTGCACTGAGGTGGTTGTTGGAGATGTCACTGACTCTTGTTTGTGGAGGGTTTTCCCCCACAGTGTCTCTGTGATCCGCTGTTGTTGGTTTCTTTGGGCCGACCCATTCGGCGTCTGTTCGGTGTCAGTACACCAGTGGTTTCTTTCTTTTTCAGGACTTTCCAAATTGCTCTATTGGCTACGCCAATGTTTCTGCAACGCCTCTGACTGGTTTCCCCCTTTTTCTCAGCTTTAAAATGGCTTGCTTTTCTCCCTTAGACAGCTCTCTGAAATTCATGGTGGCTTATCCATTTTTAACAACGAATGCAGCGTTCACACCTGAAACCGAAGGCTAAATCCAAGAGTACTATAGATGTTCAGAGCTCTTGATTGTACAAACAATCAATCTAACAGGACACACCCGGAGAACAAGAAACACCTGTCAGCCACATGTTCCAATATTTTTGCTCACCTAAAAATGGAGTGATCTGATAAAAATGTTCTGGGTCATGTAACACACTTACATATAAATACCCTGATATAAAAGCTGAAATTCTAAACTCTCTTCTCATATTCATATATACACAGATGTGGACGAATTTCTTGGTACAGCTCATTGAAACAGTGCTTTATAACTCCTTAAAAGTGATGAAATTAAAAAGCAAAGTCTTATTTATACCCGCATGCCTTCGGTATGTTATAGAGTGAAGCAGATAAACTGTTGGTTAGAATGGCCCAGTCAAATCACCTGACTCGTATCCAATTGAACAAGATTTAAAGACGATACGTTTAGAACGGACCAAAAATCACACCTGAATACAGCGGCGCGTTCATTTCTTCATACAGGAAGCGTCTCGACGCCGTCGTTACAAACAAAGGCTTCTCCGCTAAGTATTAAATACGTCTCACTTAGCGTGTTCAGTACTTTTTTCCCCGTGTCATTCTACTTTATTACACATAACTTCATTTATGGGCTTTAATGTTGTGAATTATTTCTATTTCCAGATTTCTTGAGTGAATACCAAAAAGTCTGGTGAAAATTTCATGTCAGTAGGGTGATTGGAAATATATTCACTGAATATATATTTATAGTTGTCTTTCCATTGTACTGATCGTGTTTTTTTTGTTGTTGTTTTTTTTTCTCTCAGTGTAATTTTAAGACATGTCACATAATTATTTTGTTTCCACACTGACATGAAGCTGATCAAGTACCTGCGAATATTGATTGTGGTCAATAGCACATGACGGACGTGAAAAACCTCAACGTGCTACTTACCGCATGGCAAGATTTATTTATTTATTTATTTTAATTTGGCTTGCAACCCTGGTAACCTCAACAAGGCTTCCGATATCTGCTTTTTCTCGTCTCACGTCTGAAGCCACTGATGGCTATATGTAAACGCCAGAATCCATGAATATCCATGAGGATGAGAAATAACTGAAAATGGGCTGTTTTGATTTCATACAATAAGGCTGATTTCACCCATGAGCACTGACACCAGCAGAGAATTGAGAGTGCTGTTGCTAGGAGACGAGGTGCTCTTCCTGTGGAGCTTGTCTGGTTTGTGCAGATTGATGCAAAGCCATGTGCTCAAAATCTCATGTCTGTATACACTCATGTACGTACAGGCAGTGTTTTTTTGTTTTTTCTCTCCGTTAAAACATCTTCTAATCACGTGCATTTTAAAGACATCTTCAGAAAACATATGCAAGATACGACCGGGAATGTTCTGTTGTCTACACAGACGCACAGCCAGTTTCACAACAGCTTGATTTATTTGTGTTTATTTTCCATTTCTTATTGCATTTATATGCACAATTTTTAGGTTTCGCTTACTATAGTACCCAGCTCGAAGGAACACATTAATAACATTACGACCTATTCTACAATCACAAATTATTTACTCTTCTGTTTGTTTGGTTTTTGTTTTTTTTTTAGACAAATGTAAAATACATTTTAAAAAAATTTAATAAAAAAAAACATTAAGAAAATCTGTGTATGGATATTAAAGCCTGTTAGAATCAAGAGTACACCAGAAAAAAGAAAAGAAAAAAAAAGTCAAGAATCCATATTCAATAAGAATAAGAATAAGAAAGAAAAATCATAACGAGTGTCAATATGTTTCAGTTTCTTCTTCTATGTATTCGTGCTGTTATAATGATTCTGAACAGTCACAGGGTAGAGTAGGGGAATAGCAATGCCTTGGTCTGGTTTCTCAAAAGCGCTTATCAAATTCTTCACTTTACGAAACAAGCGTTTCTGTTGCCCAGGTGCTGTCTGTAAAAATCACAAATAGAAAGCATTGTTATTTTAGACTTTTAACTTTATTGATTATATTAGTAGTAGTAGTAGTAGTAATAGTAGTATTATGCTGGCTATTTATAAAAAGCAAAACAAAAAGCAAACTAGTAATCTGGGCACAGCCTGAGGTTTATGCATTTGTATGAAAAAAAAAAAAAGTCACTCGGTGCATAGGAGTGCATTCTCCGAACTGCAAAGCTTGCTGACGTACTATTTTTTATTCATTTCCCTTTATAACGATTTATCTAAGCCTGAATTCAAAGCCACCACATATGCCCACGATGGAAACCGTTTCCTCATGTATTCAAGCTGATGCATATCACTACTAAACAATGCACTCTGTTATTTTAAGATCGTAACACATGACTTTACGACTTCTATCATGATTCTTCATACGTTTGTGGTCACCAGACTTCAAAGGCCTTTTAACTGTAGCAACTTTCAGCTCGTCAAAAGTTTCTCTTTTTCAGCTAGAAAACAATGACTTATTACAATTATTTATCTTATTGTGTAGGAGCTGCATTGAGACCTGTACAGTAAAAAACAACAAGAACAACAACAACAAAAAAAACATGGTTCATTCATGTAAAGAATGTTTGCATTTCTTTTGGTAGGCAGCTGGTTTAATCCCAAATTCTGAAAAGTACAACATACTGTACGTTCGTGCATTCCAAGGAAGCTATGAGGTTTTAGTGATGGCTTTAATTTATACATATATATATATATATATATATATATATATATATATAGATTCACAGCATAGCTGACGGACGAACTGACCAGGTCAAGATACTCCACATGCATGCATAATCCGTGACTTGTTTCTGTTTACAGCTTTGAGTCTAAATTGTTTTTGGCATGTTAATATATTCTTCCATTATTTACCAGGAGGCAAAAACAAACAAACAAAGAAACAACAACAACTACAATCTAGGTCGTATAAAATGAAAAGCTAGTTTCTGAGGCACATCTTTCTGAGCTGCATACCTTGAAAGCATGAAAAATGATCCAAGTCCAGCCTAAAATGTTTAATTCCTGCTGTCATATTTTTTTTTCTCTCCCCCATTCACATTAAAATACCATCTACTAAATGTTTCTAAAAGACTCGGGAATCGTTTGTTTCATTTCTTATAATCTGATTCATTTCCATCTGACTGCTCTGACGTGCTTTTACAGATAACTACTACAGAAACGTGGGTTTTTTTTTTTTCTTTCTTTCTTGTTAATAGGTAAAATCTTTACATTTACAGCAAACACATGCGAAGTACTGAGTCGAAACAACAAAAACAGGTTCTCATACACAAGAGATGGGGAAAAAAACGCTCACCTCTGCTGCCCAGGAGCCTGCATTGTTTTGCTGTAAGCGGTAAGTGTAGACACTGCCATCACACCTGTCAATGAGTGCAGTGGCAAAGCAGCATACTTTAACATGACATATATGTATATATATATATATATATTTGTGAGTGTGTGTGTGTCTATATATATTCATACACACTCACAAAATCTTTAATTGATTTAACTCATGTGTTACTGAGTGATCCAAATTTCAAGAAGAACGCATATAATCATCACCATGAATGCCCCGATTTACTGCAATTGAAGGAAATTTAAGGGAAAAGGCTGGTGTTTCTAGTGAACTTACAGGACACAGAGGCAGTAAGCACCAGGGACGCTTTCGCTGTCTCGGATTAAGTAGCTGCCATCCCTGCCCGCCTCACCCAGGCGCCTCTCGCACGTCTCTCGGCTGATGGCCCCATGATATACAGACAGCGATTCCATCGTGCCGCTTGTTGTGGTTCTCTGCCCTATCTCAGTAGTACCAAGAGGTAGTGGTTCCTTCTACGGGAAATGACGTGATAGGCAGGAAATCACACCAAAGACAAAAGATGTTTTCCGCAAGAAATGTTTATGCTGGTGAGGAAAATGTCAGTTAAACTGTTTTGGGTGTGCACTTGAGGTGAGATAAAGCACACTTTGTTTGAGTACAGGAGGCGTTTGTGTGATTTATTTTCCCAGGATTTACAAGTGTTAATCGTGCATGAGAAACGAGGACGGGTTGCACATATTCTACCTTGAATATATCATGATTTTGAAAATTAGCACTGCCATGATTGGTAGTTGGAAAGCTTTTGCATAACGCACTAGAATATTATTGTCCATGTCTTAATTTCGCAATGAGTTCTGGAGTCGTATATATATATATATATATATATATATATATATATATATATATATATATATATAATGTGTGTGTATATATATATATATATATATATATATATATATATATATATATATATATAATGTGTATATTTCTTAGAACGTAGACCAGAATAAGAAAGGAAGGAGGCCACTATGCTTTGAAAGTAATAAGAATACTATTTCTGTACGTTCCCAGATCTTGTATAATCGATTTGGTGTTTAAAGAATAAAAGAGGAATCAGAGAATCTTTTTCGGGACGTTTTTCTCGAAATAGACTTTGAGAAAAATCCACGAAACTACGTTGAGTTCTGTCCGGTGTCTGTCCTGAATTTGGGATCGTTTGGGAAGATGTCTTTTGGGACATGGGTTTCCGACATCAAATTCCAACTGAAATTTAAAACAATTTTTCGTTTTGAGTAACGTGAGTCATACAGATCTCAACATGGCACACTGACACATTTATTTCTTTTACGAGACAGATTTCAACGATTTGTTCGAAACACCAAATTTCATCTGACGCCTTAATATATATATATATATATATATATATATATATATATATATATATATATATATATATATTTGTAAAACCTTATCTTAAAAATGTGATGCACGTGGGATTCCTATAACGAGCGTAAGTCCTTATCATTAAGCGGTTCGTGATGTCTAAAACGTGATTTTATGATGAAATGGCGCGATTTTTGTTACTTTGTAACCATTGTGAAATTCATATTAAAAGTGAAGTCAATGAAGATAGAAGTCAGAAGCTTTTCATAATATTTGTTTTTAAGTTTAAAAGTTTAAATTAAAATATTTGTTCCCAGGAGAAACCTCGCTCTGTGTGACGTCTCAGGCTCTGAAAACTCATGATGCAGACCACAAACGTCTAACCATTTGGGGAAACGAGACATTTCCTTGCCTGTCAGTTCAGAAAGTGAATACGGATGTTTTGAGGTGTGGATTTGGAGAGAACACCGGAGGGACAGGCTGGATTTCTCTGAGTTTTGAAAAAGCATCGAGTAATTTGTCCTCTATACATTTAATCAATGACACTGAGCTGGAACAGTACTGGTTTAACCCTATCCACAGGAAGAAGAAAAGTGCCAGATGCAAGTGCCTGTCATGTTTTATACTTGGGTTTAATTTGTTAATGGATGCAATCTCACTGCTGTTTTCTGAGAATGCTGAATTCTTAAGAATAATCTTGAGTCCATTAAACCGAAGATAATCTGAGAAAAAAAAAAGAAAATGTTGCACTTTAATGCCTACTTATTTTGAAATCTGTTGTATATTGTTCACCAAATGTTACCATGAGGGCAAATAAAAGGTTTGTTTACTTATGCATGAAAACAAACATTAATAGAAATGTGCTTATAGTAAAAGAAAGATAAATGCTTAACCGTTTCTCCTTCTCTCTACGGTACTGTATGACCTCGACAGACTTGCACTTACAGAGCACATCTGCTTCTCACAAGCATGTGCGGCAGAGGACACAATAATGATCAAATGTCTCCCTCTGATGGTTGCAGAAAAAACAGTTTTCTGGGATTTTCTTTGCTAATAGATTGGTGGTGTTTTTAGGGCCCAAGCACTGAAAGTGCGAAAGCCCTATTGTTTTCTTTAGGATTAGTCTTATTATTAGGGCCCGAGTACCGATGGTGCGAGGCTCTACTGGATCTGCTCCGTTTATCATTAGGGCCCGAGTACCGATGGTGCAAGGCTCTACTGGATCTGCTCCGTTTATCATTAGGGCCCGAGTACCGATGGTGCAAGGCTCTACTGGATCTGCTCCGTTTATCATTAGGGCCCGAGTACCGATGGTGCAAGGCTCTACTGGATCTGCTCTGTTTATCATTAGGGCCAGAGTACCGATGGTGCAAGGCTCTACTGGATCTGCTCCGTTTATTATTAGGGCCCGAGTACCGATGGTGCGAGGCCCTACTGGATCTGCTCCGTTTATCATTAGGGCCCGAGTACCGATGGTGCGAGGCCCTACTGGATCTGCTTCGTTTATCATTAGGGCCAGAGTACTGATGGTGCGAGGCCCTACTGGATCTGCTCCGTTTATCATTAGGGCCAGAGTACTGATGGTGCGAGGCCCTACTGGATCTGCTCCGTTTATCATTAGGGCCAGAGTACCGATGGTGCAAGGCCCTACTGGATCTGCTTCGTTTATCATTAGGGCCAGAGTACTGATGGTGCGAGGCCCTGCTGGATCTGCTCCGTTTATTATTATTATTATTATTATTATTATTATTTTCTCAAATGAATCACATTTTAGAGGGCCTAAACATACCCGAAAGCTCACAAAACTTTGCAGACGTGTCAGAACTGGTGGAAATTTACATCTGATAGGGGTTCCAGAATTGAGTGTGGCCAAATGGCTTGATGGCGCCACCTACAAAATTTCAACGATGTGCACCTTGCTACGTTTCACCTACATGTATGAAATTCGGTAGACATGTGCAACATGCCAACACGTACTAAAAAGTCTCTTGAACTCGTGCCCTAAACGCAACAGGAAGTCAGCCATTTTGATTTTTCTCTCAAATTTTTGCTCAGATTTTTGCCATTTCCAGGCCTCATACTTTAACGAACTCCTCCTAGAGATTTCATCGGATCGATCAGATTGGATCATACTCTGTAAATCTCGTCGAAAGCCCTTGACGATGCTAAATTACGAAGCTTTTGAGTTGTCGCTGCACGGCGTGGGCGTGGCATCTCACAAATTCCGATGCTTCGCCACGAAAAAGGAAGTTGTTATAACTCAAACATACAATGTCCAGTCCAGGCAAAACCATCTTCTTGGATGGTCTCTAGTTTCGAGGATACACATGGCAACAACACTCTTTTCCGTCATATAAGAACCCCCTGATTCGTATTCACGTACATACATGATACGTGATTCATACATTCACGCTGTCTCCAGAACTAATTTTTGGAGCTCACACTTTGTCTCCTTCTTTATGGAGAACTCATATACTTCTACAGCAAAAGATAATGATTGTCTCCCAATGTACGGCTCCAGGCATGTTTACTCCACCCAAGTGGAACCTGCCAAACAAGGACACCTCACCCATGCGCTCCCACTCACGCAACTGAGAGGACCCCGACCCACCTTACACCACACTCAGCAGTACCATACACAATGAGACCGAGCCCTTTGACACAAAAGGACAACACTTAAAATGCAGCCAGCGCCCAACAAGTAGCACGCTGACTCAGCAAATTGGAGTGTCCAATTGCTAGATCTATGTGGTGCAGATACGCTAGACACGTGACAGGAGATATAGAGTACCTCACAGCAGGCATCGTGAACGGTCCGGGGTCAGAACGGCCAAGCCACCAGGAACTCAGCTAGGAAAGACTCTGCAGTGCCCTCAAACCAGGGACAACACAAAATAAATAAAAGGGAAATTAGCATAGTTGCAAAAAACTGCCCATGTCCTGGGACTTTCCCGCCATTCTCCTCTGACCTCATCAAGTCATTTCTGCCTAAAGATTCGGGATGCTTTAAAGTTTTTTTTTTGTTTTGTTTTCATTGATTGTACTGCTGCCGTATGATTGGTTGACTGGGTAACTGCATGAAATTATACACAATGCAATCCAAAAGTCTGAGCTTCCATTGAAAATATATTAGAAAATAATTATCATTTTATTGTTTGAAAAACACACAATTTACACAAAGGCGCGAAACAATACTTATTCGAATACTACCACAGTATTAAGAGCAATGTAATACTACAGTATGGGGCATTATATACAGCCCCCTCCAAAAATATTGGAACACCAAGGCCAGTTAATTTGTTTTTGCTGTACACTGAAGATATCTGGGTTTGAGAACAAAGGATGACTTATGAGACGACAGAACAGAATTTCAGCTTTCACTTCTTGATATTTACATCTAGACGTGTTAAACAACTTAGAACAATGCACCTTTTGTTTGAACCCTGCCATTTTTTAAGCGATCAAAATTATTTGAACACGTGATTGACAGGTGTTTCTTGTTGCCCAGGTATACCCTGCTAAATTGTTTGTTTATACAATAAATAGATCTGAATGTCTACTTTTGGTCAACGCCTCCTTAAAAAGGATAAACCAACATGAAGATCAGACAGCTATCTATAGTATAAATTCTATCTATTGGGCATAGCAATGTCCTAAAAAAATAAATAAACCAATGGTGTATAAACAACTAGACAGAGCAGGTTGACCAAGAACAAAATGAGACTAAACCTAAAAAAAAAAAAGAAGGTCTCTCGAGACATCATTTTTGACATGTCTGCCAAGTTTGTTGTGAAAATGTCAAAGCATTGCTGAGATCTAGCCAAACATCCTCTTTTGCATAAGGGCGGAAACTGAAAAACAGTGGATAGAAAAGTTTATTTATTGACATGGGCTCTACTAGGGGGTGCATGGTGGCTTAGTGGTTAGCAAGTTCGCCTCACACCTCCAGGGTCGGGGGTTCGATTCCCACCGTGGCCCTGTGTGTGCGGAGTTTGCATGTTCTCCCCGTGCTGCGGGGGTTTCCTCCGGGTACTCCGGTTTCCTCCCCCAGTCCAAAGACATGCATGGTAGGCTGATTGGCGTGTCTAAAGTGTCCGTAGTGTATGAATGGGTGTGTGAGTGTGTATGTGATTGGCACCCTGTCCAGGGTGTACCCCGCCTTGTGCCCGATGCTCCCTGGGATAGGCTCCAGGTTTCCCCGTGACCCTGAAAAGGATAAGCGGTAGAAGATGGATGGATGGGCTCTACTAAAAATCTACATGAACCAAGGATTCAGTGTAGAACGTTTCGATCGTAAAGGCATTGAGATGCAGAGTTCGAAAATTGGTGAAATGACTATGGGCACTATGTCCAAATTTCTCAACTTTGTACCATACAGTTTTAGGGGCTGCCATAGATTTCCAAACAAAAACAACAGGGTTCCAGCACCTTCAATGCCTGACTCCTAAATATCAGGAAATGAAAGCTGAACTTCTGATCTATCATCTTCTTTACATCTTTTGGCCTCAAATGAAAACGTCTTCAGCATATAGCAAAAACAACGACAAGAACAATTTTTTAAAAAATAAATAAATAAATAAATAAATAAAAAGAATTGGCCTTGCTGTTCCCAAAAGTTTTGGCGGAGACTGTACCTGGTGGGCTTTGCACCACCTCCCACTTTGGACAAGCCAGACATCACTGAGTAACGACCTGCAAGCAGGCGGTCTATTCTTAAAGACACAACATACGGACTTCAATATTGACCCGGGTTCAGTTATTTATATTTGTACATCACTCAATAATTAATAACAACAAAATGAATGATTTCTAACTGAACAACTTTTCATTTTTAGTGGTTCACGGGGATAATAAATACTGTACAAACGACAATGTTTCTAGCAACAAAAGCTGCCATTTATGAAGTCAAAATATGCCACACGTCTCAAACGTCAGTTCTGTCTATTATCATTTACATTACCAGAACTACACGTTGATAAATCACATCCTTACCGAGTTCCTAAAGCAGATTTGAGTAGAGCGTGAATGAATGAATGAATGAATGATCTGCTTTGCACGTGCTCTGTTCAGCTGCGTGTGCTGTAAAGGTCAGCGTCTTCTGGGTAAGACTGTCCAAAGTCCATTAAGTCGAGATCTGCTTCACACTCCTGCGTCTCTGGGACAGCTGACATGAGAGGATTGTGACGTTAGTCAAGTTTCCCTTACATTCATGTATACGATTAACGAATTTAAAAAAGTAACATTAGAAATATTTGCCTGGAGTTCATTTCCATTACATGGACACTTTGAAACTCTTTATGTAATGATACCAATTCCTGACACCAATGCCTGGTGTGAAATTTCAAGAACCTGCCCATTTAATTCACTCCATTTTCACATTGAATGTCACATTAACGTAGAAACATTCTTGTTTCCTCCTCCTTGATGTGCTGCCCAAATCTTCCAGTTTCTACATAACTTTGTTTTTTTTTTTTTTTTAATTACAGTCCTACAGTCTGTAACTATTGGAACGGCAAGGCCGATTGATTTGTTTTTGCCGTAGACGGAAGACGTCTGGGTTTAATATCGAAAGATGACTACGAGAAGAGCGTGTAGAACTTCAGCTTTTATTTCCTGGTATTTACACAGCTCCTTCTGAAAGTATTGGGACAGCGACGCCGATTCTATTGTTTTCACTACACACTGAAGACGTTTGGGTTTGAGATCAAAAGACGAATATGAGACAACCGATCAGAACTTCAGCGTTCATCAGCTTTCATAGTTACATCAAGATGTGTTAAACAAGTTAGAATATGGCACCTTTTGTTTGAACCTACCCATTTTTTTTCAAGTGATCAAAAATATTGGAACGTGCGACTGATCGGTATTTCTTGCTGCCCAGGTTTGCCGTGTTAAATTGACGGTTTAAGCAATTAATATGTTTAATGTTTAGTCTCGGTTTGAGCCCGTATGCTTCACCTGTAAAGACTGCATTTCTTGTTAAAAAGGATAAACTAACATGAACTAACGTGTGGCTTCCATTATGTACAGTAGCAAATACGTGTTACTCTAGATACATCATAACATCAAATACTTTCTACTGTAGTTAATGGAAACAGGGCGAAATGTAGGTTTAGGCTTTATGTTGTCAATAGAATGTCACCTGTGGGAGTTTGGAGCACTCCTGAGAGCTGTAAACATGGCATCTCTGGTTGGCTCTCAGCAGTTAGAGATGATGCCGAGGAGAGTTTTTCTTCGACAGGCACAGCTGGAAGTGTGTCCTGTTTCCACAGAGATGCAACAGTAGAGGTTGTCCACTGTGAGGCTGCATGCATCTTCTTTCCACTTACCTACATGAGTGGATTGAGTGAAATTCAACCCATTGCAGACATACCAATAACAAGAATAATAATGGCTGAACAGCACCTCATGGACTAGCATTTCACCTTGAGCATGGCTATAGTCTGTACAGGGTAACACAGGGCAAATCCAGCAGAGGCCAAACTCAGTGGTAGTCCCAGTCTCTTTAGGTACGACCCTGAACTCGGAAAAAGAAAACAAGGTTCAAACTTTAATCACTCTGGACACATTTTCAGTGAAACAAACATGATATGTAAACGCCAACAAATTATGATGGTATTTTATGCCGCTATATTTATTCACCTTTTCTTGCAAGAATCATACCAGCGAGGCCAGACACTGCAATTACAGAAATCCTAGGCACGGCTCCAGACGGAGGGTCCTTAAGGAAGTGGTACACGTCTGTGAAAAGGGCATTGTGGTGAGGGGAAACAAACCTGAACATTATGGCTTGACGCAGGGGTTCCCAACCTTTTCACCAAGGGTGTCTAGGGCAGGAAAAAAAGGCAGCAAGTGACAGTGCCAAGAAACAAAAGCATGAATAAGGGAAGCCCATCGCCTCTAAGTTATATTAGGTTATAAGCAATATAAGTTAATGGATAATGATAATATACTAGCTATAAATGTAGTTGATCAAGATAACATGGCGGATTATGATGTGCGTATAGCAGTAGAGAGATATGACGCTACAATACATTTAGCAATACAGCCAGTGTAAAGTGTAAAACTAGCACAGAAGGTGAGAATGTACGGTGGTTGGGAACCTCTGGTTCAGGATAATCAGCAAATAAACATCCAGCCTGTGTGTTTCTCTCTTACCTGCGCCACCGTAGTAGAGGTTCACAGCTGTTACTTTAACCGACACACAAGCACTCTGAATAAACACAAAACCACATACATGTGACAAGATGACGATTTAACATTTTCAGTACAAATTTTCCCCTATGGCAAGTCCACATTAAAAAAAAAAACTACAGTGATAATAGAAACCTTAAATAACAACATTAGAAATACTTCTACTACTCCTTGTAAGAGAAGCAACGATGCACTAGGCATCGTGACAAGATGCACGACGATACAAAAATCTGACTGCGCATCGTGGGATCGTTCGATTTACATCATGGGAATCAGTGATCTAGAGTATTGATTATGCATCTAATTCAGCTGCAATGTTTGAACACCCGAGGTCCAGGTCAACCTATAGAATTAAAGTCTAATGAGCATACACTGGAGGCATTAGCTCTGGAACACAATGACCGACAGTCATTATGTTATATGGTCATACAAGCATGCTATAGGAGTTCAAATGAGCTCTTCGGTAGCATTAAAACAACATCAGCGCCACGCCTCTGCGATCTACAGCGCTCGAGAAAAGCGTGGCGGTGGAACTGGGGCATTTTAGCCATCTTGTATCTCTATTTACGGCTAAAATGACACCTCAGGCACTGCTACAGAGCTCACTATGTTTCGATCGATCACTTCCAGAGGCTTTGTTAGTTCGATCAAGTTTTCGGAGAAAAAAAATAAATAAAAAATTATAGGCTATCTCGATTGATTTATTTATTTTTAAGATATGGCGAACCTGTAGTATATTTGTATCTTTGATTTTTATTTTTATACACACACACCAAAAAAAAAAAAAAAAAAAAAAGCATTATTTGCATTTATATGCATTATTTACAATTCAGAAATTTTTTTTTTTAAAAAACAAAAAAATTCATAATTGTTCTTCATTCAATCGCATCCAATCAAATCATGAAGCCAGCATCATGAATCGAACCGAAGCGTACGGTTACACCCCTACATTAACTTGATAATGAACTTATCATGAAGGTAACACGATTCGATTTAAAGCAGGGATTTGTCATGGGACTGACTCTACAGTTAGGTAAAATGTCATATCGATTATGAAATATTTAATATTACATTAGTGGTGCACTCCAGTTTCGGAGATCCACATTACAGCACAATTTCCCTTCTCAAATACACCCAATTTACCTCCATTCATTATATACCAGATTCAATCGAGTGTTAAATCAACACAGTATGAAATGACCACATTGTGCTAAGACTCTGGAACTGCAGAACTGGTGTAATCACCACTGTATGTTACGGTTAAGACAATATAGTATTCATACTTTCATTTTCTGCACATAGGACTGCAGACTCCATCTGAATTTACTAAGACTACTCTGCAGAAGTCCTGGCTGTTCTTCCGAATAGCGGAGCCTCTCCTGTGGCAGGGTTAAGTAAATCGACAGCTGAGGAGTAAAGAGAAAAATAATTACAACAAAAGGCAATGATAACGCAATAATAACAACACGGCTAAACTCCTTCCATGCCTGACTTGAGAATTCTCCCGATTAGCCACTCCGGCTATGATCCTTAAAAACGATACACGCATCAACGTTCATGCAGGGCATCGATATGGAATATTTTAGAATCCAATCCCGTATAAGATATGAGAGCATTTATGTATAGTAATCAAAGGAACCAGGACAAATTGATGTAACTCCAGTTGGTGGGAAATCCTCGAGCACCCATTTCTCACTCCTAGTTAGTATCTTTTTGAATAGCACTGAGCCTGTCCTCTGTGTCTTTTTGATAGCTTGGAGTTTGTTATTCCTTAGCGTGTATCCACTATTATCGCCAGGCTTTATGAGTGGGCCATTGTTCAAACTGCAGAAGTTAGATAAATACGGAACGTCGTACGCGAAGGCCCGTGTGCCCAAATGTGCAAGTTCTGATAACGCCGCCTGTGTTAGAGGAGATGCACCAATGTTCAAGGATATGTGTGTGTGTGTGTGTGTGTGTGTGTGTGTGTTAGTATGATATATTTTCAAAAGCAAACAGTGCATGCAAGAAATCAAATGAGATCTATTCATGTGTGGTCAATGTAAGAGATAGTAGAAGAGTCAGTATATTTCTCAGAAAAAACTCAAATCAAAGTAGGTCACACATGTGAAATCACTGGGCACACAGTTCTAACCTTAACCCCTAACCCCTAACCCCTAACCCAGTTCTTAACTGTATCTTTTACTTCCCAGCACTCTTTATCTGCTACTTCTCATCTCAGAGTGTTTTGTTAAGACTTATGATTAGAAGTGTAATGCTAATCACTATGAAGATACTGCCTAATAATAATAATAATAATAATAATAATAATCTGACTAAGCTCACGCCACAGTTATAGATAAGGCAAGAAAATAATGAAATAATTGTAGCGGATGTGATTAGAAGAAAACATGGAAAAAACCCTCACTCAATGAGGTCATTGTTGATATATATGATGATATATATATATATATATATATATATATATATATATATATATATATATATATATATACATACATGAGCTATGATTGTGCCAAGTCGGTCGCTTTGCAGACCGACTCAGCTCTTGTGTCTATGGTAATAAAGTCTAATCTCTTTTCAAAACCATCAAAAACCCCGTGTCTCTGACGTTTTTATTTTTCCTGAAGAAGATTCCATGACATTGGTTACACATTAACTGAGTAATACTACATGATTATACTGTAAGGGGTTAATGTCCATGAAACGGTCTCTGCGGAACATAAATGGGCGTTTCCCAATCAGTGGGCGTCTTCAGACCGGATCGGCGTTCTTCAACCGTCCAATCGACTACGGTTACGGTTAGAGTTAGGGTTATTTGAACAAATCATGTAAAGAGGTTGAAAAACGCCTATCCCGGTCTGAAAAGGCCCAATAATTGGAAAACACCTTTTTTTTTTTGTTGTTCTGCAGAGACACCATACTCTTTATGTTCTTCTCGCATCGATTACCTGCTGAGGTGAGAGCAGCACTTCCGGCTTATCCTCACTCATGCTGTGAGAGATGCGCAGAGAAGCAAATCCCAGCACCACAGGCACAGCCACTACCTTCACCACCTGAGAAGCACATTTAAAAGAACTGGGACGCTGACTAGTGGCTAACTGCAAAACAAGTGAATGTTCAGAAGAAATCATGGAGCAGAAGATGACATGGGGTGATGTTAGCTCTCTGATGAGCCAATACTGTTTATAGATAGCAAGTGAGCTAGCTTGTAGATCTCATATGGGTATGCAATATCCTACACGAAACAATGCATTTTCTTCGTCTAGTCTCGCTTATAACTTAAC
Organism: Ictalurus furcatus; assembly: GCF_023375685.1. NCBI lineage: Eukaryota > Metazoa > Chordata > Actinopteri > Siluriformes > Ictaluridae > Ictalurus > Ictalurus furcatus. Next base: position 2,527,707 of record NC_071262.1, read on the forward strand.
CCACTGTTCACTGGTTAATATCCTTAAACCATGGCGCTGTTGATCTGGACTTAAAATAATACCTTGGCCATCATGTGTCCCCTTATTGTAGATTTCTTCTTCTTCTTCTTCTTCTTCTTCTTCTTCTTCTTTGTCTTTGGTGTTTTACAGCAGTTGGCATCCATAATGTTGCATCACTGCCATCTGCTGTCTCACTGTAACTTACTATTTCTTAATTCAATTCGTCCTTCATGTCCCGTCCTCCTTAGGAGATGAAACAGACATCTCCGTCCTTGGTCACTTTTCTACTATACTTTTTACATTATTCTCTACTATACCTATTTCCCGTAGCTGATTCTTCAACTCTCGGCTTTCTTGTATAAATTTCTTACATCACATCTTATAAGATGTGCTTAATTGTTTCCTGGCATTCATCACATAGTCCTGTCGGGTGTTTTCCGATAACATGAAGAGTTTCATTTAACTTGCAATGTCCAATCCTCAGTCTTTTATTTCCCTTCTTACTTTCCATACCTATTATATTATATTATTATATTATATTGGGAGATGCCCCTGATATAAATGGTGGGGGATGCCCGTTCTGTCCCAATGGACAATCCGCCACTGTATCGAAAGACTGAATCGTTACTGAATGGAGAAGGTGAAGTCCTTCATCACAGGAGGAAGATGATGGAAATAATTGGAATGAGTCACTTTCAAAAGCTGGAACAGTCTTTGCAAAGACTTGTAATTTTATTTTAGGGTCATTCCACCGAATGGGTGCCATTTCCTTGTTCTAACTCTTACAAATTAAACTTCATTTTTATCTCTTTTTTTAAAAATTATCTTAATCTTTTTCAAAACTGAATCTAATAACACACATATTTAACTATTCAAAATGTGTATTGGTCCATCTCTGGTTACTTTCTTTCTTTCTTTTTTTTCTTTTTCTTTTTATTTACAAGGTTTCTCAGAGGAAGATGGACGCATTTTTCGCAGTCCTGTTACCAAAACTCATCCCTTACAAAAATAAATAAATAAAAAACCTACAAGAAACCTGTAGGATTCTCATTTTTCTGCAGGTATCCTGCAAACAGCATACACACACACACACACACACACACATATATATATATATATATATATGTGTGTGTGTGTGTGTGTGTGTGTGTGTGTGTGTGTGTGTGGGTGCATGTATATACACATATATTGTTCCTCACACTGGGTGGGAAGTGAGTTTTGTGCTTGTTTTTAGCAGTGACCTCCCTCCCGGTTCCTCCCCTACAAAGTCACGGTGGGCGGGACAACACCTCTCAGTTTTCACGCGCTGCAAATGTCACAGCCCTGATCTCGGCCTCTGATTCGCTCCTGTCCGCTGCTACGTCACGATCATGATTAGAATTGATGATCGGACGTTTTGATTTCATTGTCTGGCGCAGGGGCTGGTGATTTTTTTTTTGATACATACATATATATATAAATATATATATATATATATACACATGTGCTGAATTGAAGCAGCTGCTGATTTGTCAACAACGACAGGTATCTATTAAATGAATGTGCGTGGGGGATTTTTGTGGGTTTCGGTGACACACACGGACCGCCCGGAATAGCTTGGGTCACGTTAAAATCATTGCATATAAAATAAAAGTTTCGCGTGCTTGATGATGGGTCTCCCGGGCCTAGCGTTCTCCCGAACCGCGCGAGTTATTCGAATCCAGTCGCTTTGTCGTGATGTACTTCGTTCTGTTTTTGTTTTTCCTGGGTGCTTAATGTTGTGCGGAAAGTTGCGTTGGGTTTTTTCCTCCATTCAGGACTGTGATGGTGGATGGATGGATGGATGGATGGATAGATAGATAGATAGATAGATGGATGTGCGTTTTCCTCCTCACTTGCACTGGAGATGGAAGTAAACATTATTTCAGTCGCTAGCCATGCGCACTGAGGGCCTTGGGAAAGCACGAATGAAACGAATAACCCTTGCTATGCCTGTGTCCTTTTATTCGGCTTCTCTGTCGAAGCTTTCATACATTTTATATCCACAGTAACGACCGGACACGAATTAAACGCTTCCGTTTTCTGGAAGGTTCGCGATGTATCCGCGACTGAAGCGAAACCGCTCGTGCGTTTGTTCTGGTTCGGAGTTGTTACAATGTTTTTAGCACTGGAGCTACAAGCTAACCACATCATCAATAGTGTGCCGGCCAACTGAACTTGCTACACCGTGTGTCCTTTGTTTAAAAAACTGACCCGGGTTTGAATATGAGACCTGCTGGGTTTGAAGAAACTTCTGTCAGAGGGTGAATTATTTTATTATAACTCTGAGGTCATGTTAGTGTTGTGTAGTTTGGTGTAGTTTATTAGTATTAAATTTTTTACCGAGAGGCAGAGGAACGCTGCTGGGTCAATGAGAGGCTCAGGGCTGGAGGAATTTTGCTGATTTATGGCTCTCGATGGTTTACCTCAGTAAATTGATTAGGAAAAACTATTTTTTTTTTTGTTGCTCATTTTTCAGCAGGGACGTATTTTTGGTTACTGTATTCATTTAATAATACGACGATAAATTGTCATTTATTCTAATTTTTTTTTTTTTTGAAAAAGTACATTACACATAAATAAATAAAATCATCATAAGTGAAGGACTGTTTCCACATGTTTTAACTGAGATTTCTAAAAAAAAAAATCTCAACAACCTCCTGAATAGTCTGTAATAATAAGCCTACTTTAAAGTGCACCTATTATGGTTCCTCATATATTACCTTTCCATGTAGTGTGTTATATACGTCGTGTTTGCGAATTTAAAAAGTCTGCAAAGTTTCGCAAATCAAAGCGCAGGACAAACGGGAGTTATTCGGTACGTTTACGTGGACAATTGTATTCCGATATATTAACCTGATTATACTCTGATGATACTCTGATTAAGAAACTGGCATGTAAACGGCGATTATTGATGACCTTAATCCGATTAAAGTCCTACTCGAAGTAAACACAAATGGAATTAAGACGTGTGGAGTATTCCTGTTTTAGTCGCATTATGGACGTGCGTTACAGACATGTACACACCTTAACCACACTATTAACGTCGTGTGGGAGTTTTCACCGGATTTTGCGACAGGACACGTACACACACGGCAGCGCTCAAGCGTTTGACCGCGAACAAGAGAGCACGGCTGCGTCCCAAACCGCTTCAAGCAGTCGCCTATTAGCACGTATAGCATGACAAATAATTAACCGCACTTGAAGCGTTCGTAAAATTAAAAATGAAACACCCAAAACTGTATACGGTTCCATGACGAAGACCAACTGTATGTCGATACGTGAAATTCCGGAGGGAACGTCGGACGGTATGGTGCGGTGACATAACGAAGTGTGACGTTAATCGATCTATGTTCTATAACGTGCAAAATGGGAACATGAAAGGAATCTTCTAAAAGCGACTCATGTAAACACCTCAATCAGAATATTGTCTTATTCAGAATAAGCTCAATAATAAGATTACTGCCGTCCATGTAAACGTAGTCATTGACTCCCAGAAGAAGGAACCGATTCTGAACAGCTGGAACTATGAAGACCAGAGGCGGGGCTTTTTTTTCCCAAACCTACGTAGGTTAGTACAGGAAGTAAAGTCTGGAATCACTAACGATTCGTTTCAGCTGTTCAGAATCGGTTCCTTCGTTTGGGAGTCGATAACTTTTTATTTGTCGTGCGCTTTGATTTTTGAAACTTTGCAGACTTTTTACATTCACAAACAGCTACGTATATAACACACTACATGAAAGGGAATATTTGAAAAACCATAACAGGTGCACTTTAAACATTAAAAGCACAGAAATCTTTCAGTGTTGACCCAGTGATATCACATGACCTTCAGGAAAGTGTATTAAACATTTATATACCAAATTCAACAACAGCTCATAGACTTCCAATATAAGCGTGTTTCAAGGATCCCTCCCCTCCACACACACACACTTTTGTAAGTAAAGGGAAATGTGCTGGAATTCTTGTCTATGGTAACCATACTGTTTGCTAGATTGTTTGTTTGTTTTTTTTTCACCAGTGCACACTTCCTCATATCTCCTATCTTGTCTTACAGACGTAGTTGAATCTAGTGCCTCGAGAGCCAATACACCTACAGTCAAGTCATGGCACAGAGTGAAGAGCCCCATCAGATCGCCCCCTAATATGTTAGATCGTGCCACATTGTAATGAGATGTTCAAAAAATTATCAGCGAAGTAAAAGGGAGCTCCTTAGTGATCCTGCACATGCTGAATGGCTTACCGGAGCGCAGTGGCCGGGATCTCGTTCTCACCTCGCCTGAAGCATGGAAGCATGGCAGGAGAAGCGGGGTGTGCATACTGTGAGTACTGTGCATACGTGAATAACCGCTCGGAACGGGGCGTCTGAGTGTGAAATGATTAGGATGATTCGGCGTATGACTGACCATCTGTGGTTTTTTGTTTTTTTTTAAGCTCTTGTATGTAAGATATTGATAATTGACTCTCTGGCCATCTGTGTTAGAAAAACATATTAAAAGCTAATTGCAGAAGACTATTTTGTAACTTGTCTGTCACCATGTTTTGTTTTTTTAAAAAAACAAAAAATTACTGTGCATTGTGTAGCTTCAACAATAAAATGGACCGGTGTCTATTTTTATGAGAGAATGTATGCTCGTGTAAAAAAAAAAAAAAAAAAAATTTTCCCCCATATTCCCTGTTTATTCTTTAGATGAATCTGCGGTCTGTGTTCACTGCTGAACAACAACGTATCCTTGAGCGTTACTATGAAAATGGGATGATCAATCAAAGCAAAAGCTGCTTCCAGCTCATTCTTCAGTGTGCTCAGGAGACCAAGCTTGACTTCAGCGTGGTCCGGGTAAGTCTCTGGTTATTCGGTGGACTTTATGGCGCAATTGGTCATGGGGAAATGTTTTGTTGAGATCAGGGAATTGGAGAGAAAAAATTCAGAGCCTGTTGTTCTTGTTTACGCCGACTGCTGCGGAAAAACAAAACAAAAAAAACATCACGTGAACGGCGATTCTGAGGGCAGGAATGCGTTGTTGATGACCTCTCATCAACAAAGTGTTCCCACCTGCAGAAATGCAACTCACTGAGTGGGGTTTTTTTTTTTTGGGGGGGGGGGTTTGTTTGTTTTTCACACCAGTCTGTGTAAACGAGAACAATAGGCTCGTAATTATGCATGTGAAAATCCCAGACGCCTGCTTCATGAAACGAGCAGAGTTGCAAAACTAAAGTTTTGAGTTGACAAAACCAAACAAATATAATTAAGGTTAATTAAGGTTCACAGGTTTCGTGACGCCGGTTATCAACTTTCTCAGTTAGCCCAGGTTTTAACCCTGAATCAAGGTTTACTCGGTGTGCACATAAAAGCCAGATGTTTGCAGCAAACAGCCAATAGCGTACATGCGGAAAGATGAGGAATTTAAACCTACACTGACCGCAAAACTAACGGGGGGGGGGGGGGGTGTTCCCTCTTTACCCCCTTTACCCCCAATACCCCCTCACTTTTAAATCGCTTATGAATGCCCATGCCATCGTCTTGTCAGTCAGCTCGCCTCACTCTCGTTACGTAATAAATGAAATCTGATCCGTGCTGCGACTCTGACTCATTCGGCTCACGCTGAATTGAGCAGACTCATTCAGTTTGTAATGGGGGGGGGGGTGCGTGCTGCATGATAGGGGAGGCTTGGGGGGTGGGGGGGGTGGGGGGGGTGGGGCTTTAGTTACAAAAGGTTGAGGACCTCTGTCTTAGGACATAATGTAATTTTGTTCTTTTCAGCTCTCTGTGAACTTGAAGAACATGCTTGAGAACCTACAGGTGATTTACATCGAGCGATATATGCACTTGCGTACGAATAAGTGTCCTCAAATCATTTGTACATCTGTTTAGTTTCGTTCTGTGTCAAAATGATGTGAAAGAAGGTCAGTTGTTATGTTCCTTTACCAGCGTATCGTACCATAAGTCGCATACTGTTGCTCAGTACTCGATTGAGTTTATTAAAGGCTAGATCCGTCAGTGTTTTTGGAACGTTTTCAGATTAGACTCTAGAGCACGTCGAGCAGTTAGTAAGAGGAAAAATCGAAGTGGATCTTGCATTAATAGTTTCCTGTTTGTGACTTTGCAGACGTGGGTAGGCAACAAGAGACGGAAGCTGGCTTCCAAAGCCGATAAGAATGGAGTGGTGGGCTTGTCTAACCATGCCGTTGTCAGTGCTGGAGGAACTCTTGGCCCGGTATTAATGACAGATATGGCTGCTGTACGTAGTGTTCAGCGTGGGCCGTCTACAGTTCACCTCCTTTCTCGCCAAGCTTCTGGCCCTTCATTTTCCTCATCCTCGTCGTCCTCCTCCTCCTCCTCCTCCTCTCCGTGCACTAATGGATCCAAAAACAACAATGATGTAATAGTGACTGGTGCCTACTCTCTCCCACACATTGTCAACCGCTTAGAGTCTTCATCACAGAGCAGGGCCGCTGCGAAGGTAGTACCGTTAAATCCGAACACTGAAACAAATCTGCATTCTAGGCTTGCCTTGCACCCAGATGTGGTGTCCCTCCAACGCAAATCTCCTCATATCCCCAACTCCAACACCTTCATGTTTAGTCACATGAGAAGGATGCCTCGAGACCTGGCATCAGTTGCCCCCAGCTGGGTGAAGCAATGTGGTGCCCCACAGCACCAGCAATGGGCCCCAACTTCACCCCAACAAACAGTGACGAACCTACACCGGACGCCCCCAGCAAGTACTTCAGAAAGCGGGGTCAGGATCCAGCAGGTGTTCACCATCGCCGGGTTAGCGGAGGCCTCACAACGGCCTTCCAGTGAAACAAGTCAAGATCACAGGATAGGAAAAACACGTGTGCCTGATTCCTCGGAAACGTTTTCGATCGCCATGGAAACGGGCGATGCAGACGACGAGTATTCGCGGGAAGAAGAGTTGGCGAACATGGGCGCCCAGATGCAGCTCGGCAGGTCTGCAAGTAGCAACGTTAGTGCACTGGAGCACAGTAGGATCTCAACAGAAGAGCCTTCAACACTTAATAGCCAGGGTATGTACACTGTGACGGCAAGGAACCTGCTCGAGGTGGCACACACTTCCCCCAATTCTGTGCATTTTGGAGAAAAAGGGTGCCAAACCAACAGCGCTCTGCTGGTTGATTCAGGCTCCAGTGGCAGTTATCCAATAAGACACTTCTCAGAGTCCTCTCCATCAAGAATGCCCAATCTCAAGGTATAGTGAAGCTGGGTTCCTGTTTTATTAGCATGATTTACTGCTTGATAAATAAATATTTGATAAATATTGCTTCATATTTTACGCATCACTGTTGTGTTATATGATGACGACGGAGGTAAAGGAATGTACAGAGAATCTTACTCAATAAACATGCACCACTTTCGGGGAAAAGCAGGTGTTCCCTGAAGAGTTAATGTGAAATAGTGAATTTAATGAGGAATCGATGTGAAATTGTGAATAGTTCTTTTCGGGAACTTTTCATATATATATTCTAGATTCATTGCATCCATCCATCCATCTTCTATACCGCTTTCAGGGTCACGGGGAAACCTGGACACTATCCCAGGGAGCATGGGGCACAAGGCGGGGTACACCCTGGACAGGGTGCCAATAGATTCATTACACATAAAGTCAAATATTTCAAGCCTTTTTTTTTTGTTTGTTTCGTTGTGTTTTAATCTCGATGATTACGGCTCACGGAAAACAAAAATCCAGCGTCTCAAAATATCAGAATAAAGAATTTATAATACGGGATTGCCGAACCCGAACGCAGACACGGGGCTTGAACGTTGAATCGGATGTGGAGATTAGAGAGCTGACAAGGCATTCTGTCTACAGCACTGTGAGTGCACCAGCAGTGCTCCCTCTCCCTGCTTTGTCAAAGTTGCTGCCTCTAGACAAATTGCAGTGCAGAGAGAACGAAAATGCTCGTGTGCGCCATGTTTCCTGCAAACAAGCTGGCACAAAATGAAGGGTGCGGACATCCCTCCCTCACTCCCACCCACCCACGTTTTTGATAGATGTCATGTAGCGTGAGCAGTGTCAGAATTCAATGTGCATAGAAACCTAGTGTAGCCTCCTGTCGTGCACGTGGGCGGAAAACAGTTTGCAATTAGTCCACGATCCGTTAAAGCTGCTCTGTGATTTTATAGTCGGCGTGTGGTGTGAATCCAATGGAAACCAGGCTGCAACTGAGAGAAAACCTGTAGCTTTTCCTTCAAAATGGACAACGTTTTATCGATTTTCCCACGTAGAATTGAGCACATCGTTGGAGCTGAGCGTTGTTTGCTTTTCGGCTGCTTTCGGCGTGCGCTGTCGAGTGATTTTCCTTTTTCTTCTTGATCTCACTTACCCGTCTTGAAACCGTTTTTGGCGTCTCAGCGGCCGCTTTAAATCGGTTTAGAGCTCATCTCTCAGAACGTAGGCGGTCTGTCTCTCCGGGTGGACGGATGGAGGTCAGATATGGGTTCAGTTCTCCGTGGTGTCCCTCAGGGTTCAATCTTGGGCCCCTTTTACTTTTTTAGCATTTCGATTTTTCCTCTTGGTCAGCGCTGAAGATCTCTCGGTCTCAACGACCGTTTTCACGCAATTGTAACTGTATTTTATTAACTGTTTATATATATGCGTGCCTATATAATCTTATGTAACAGTGCCTTGAGGGGCCTTTTTAAAGGTGCTATATAAAACAGTTTATTATTATCATTATTATTATTATTATTAGTAGTAGTAGTAGTATTTGATTTAAGCATGTGTTTTTATGGTTACTCATTAGCTAAGTTAGCTAGCCAGATTTCGCTGTACATTTCTTAGCGAAATACTGTATGTTATTTTGCTAGGATAGATTAGGTGGCATCATTAGTGTGCACCGACATCTAATATGTCTCTAATGTGCAAACGTATGATGTTGAATATCACGGTATAAATATACACAGCGGTGCCTGAAAGCTCGTGAACCCAGAACAGCTTCAGAGCCGAAGCTGTTCTGTACCGAGGAACGGGCTAAAACTCCTCCGAGCCGACGTGCAGGACCGATCGACAGTTACCGCAAACGTCTAATTGCCGTTATTGCTGCACAAGAGGGTCACACCAGATACTGAAAGCAAAGGTTCACATACTTTTGCCACTTAGAGTTGTGTAACACTGGATCATTTTCCTTAATAAATAAATGACTGTGTATAATAATATTTTTGCCTCGTTTGTTTAATCGGGTTCTCTTTATCTACTCTTAGGACCCGTGTGAAAACCTGATGATGTTTTAGGTCATATTTATGCAGATTATTAATAAAGAAAATTCTGAAGGGTTCACAAACTTTCAAGCACCACTGTAACTGATTATCTGTGCATGCCTGATGATATCTGATGATGTAACCATGTTTTAGAAAATGGGATTAATGGCATCTTTTAACAAAAACTTGAACATTTTGAGTGTATTTTATTGCACTAAGGCAAGCATTATGGGACGTGTTACAAGGTGGCTAGATGGTTGAATGACTGGAGGTTACTCATGAGATGTTTTGTGTCTTTTCTTAGGTAAGTATCATGTCATCTCCCTGGCTTCTTAGCAACTCCCGTAAAAGAACAGTGAGTGCACCGATTCCTTCCTATGATGCCTTGCGCTCATGTCCAGGATATGAACAAGCAACCTTTTTTCTAACTCTTGTATCTATGCAGCTCCAGGACAGGACCCAGTTTAGTGACGACGATCTGTACACACTAAAGAGGTACTGGGACAACGGCATGACCAGTCTGGGCTCTGTGTGCAGAGAGAAGATTGCAGCAGCTGCCACTAATCTCAGCGTGGACAGTGAAATTATTAAGGTCTGTAGGTCACCTCTTAATCATTTCTGCATGCTTAAAGTGCACCAAATATTACCCCACATGCGGTGTGTTTTAGAGCTGTTTGTGAAATATGGAAATGCACTCGGGATGAAAGACCAGTCCATCACCGAGCACCGTGCACACACGTTCACATGCTCATTCACACCTATCGGTATTGTATGGACAATAAAAAAGGCGGCATTGGTACATCACAAATTGCTTAAATGTATACCTTATATTAAAATACAGTAAATGCAACACTTTATTTGTTCTTGTTAAACTTGTTATGGCAGACATGGATCGGTAATCGTAGGAGGAAGTATCGACTGATGGGCATTGATATTCCACCTCCCAAAGGTGGGCCAGCGACCTTTCCTAAAGTATCCAGTGCAGAGCTCCAGTCACCTTTGACCCCTGAGGGAGACAAGCCCAAGTCTGTTGAGCCAGCACTGGACAGCGAGCAGAATGATGCACTGTCGCTTTGTTTATCCGAAGGTAGGAGACAGTTTCTGTTTAAATGTGTGCCAGTAATTACGTCTCTGTCGGTCGAGTCTTTTTACAGTTTTGTGGTCGGTGCTTGGTTCGGAATTTAGCGTTTAAAAATCATGTCTTTAAAGATGGAGTGAGTGACTCTTATCTGAGGGAGAACGAGGATGGAAATGATGGACTGAATAGTTCTACTGTTGCTGAAAATGTGGTAGGTTGGAGTATATTTCATATGAAATATGAATATGCATAATATTTAAAGTGTGTGCGTTTGCATATGTGCGGTGCTTCTACTCAGACTGCAGTTACAGCACTAGTTAAATGTTTGAACACCGCTGGTTTAATGTGTGTTTCCATTACGTTAAAAAGACAAATATCATCAGTGAATTTGATTTCCAGGAAAACAAAACCCCATTTAAAGAAGCTTCATTTCTGTTAAGCTGCCACATGTATGTATGTATGTATGTATGTATGTCTGAGTTTCTGTTTTTGACCGTTACAAATTATAAATGTCTAATTTAAAATGAAAAAAAAAAGCTGAAATGCGTTAGACAAAGTATGTAAGCGAATGCATACCTAAACAATGTCTCTGTCGTACACAAATACTTTTTCTGACAGCTTGCGAAGTAGCTTAGTCCGTGACTACAGCACGTTGTATCCCGAGTGGGCCACATTGGCAAAAGTAGCCTATGCAGGCCACGCATTCCCGTCTCTAGCGTGCCCGCAGACAGACGCTTCAGGGGCGTAACCTCGCCTGGGCGTTCAGGGCTGTAGCCCTGAAGATTTTTTGTCTTTAGCCCTGAATGATTCTCCATTTGGAGCGGTTTGTTACTATATAACTGAACGTCAGGAAAAGAGGATGGCAGTGTTGTAATTTTGTTTCATGACTCCTTATTTATACAGTCATGTGAAAAAATAAGTACACCCCATGGAAATTTGTGTGTGTGTTTTTTTTTTTTTTTTTTTTTACGTATTTGGACAAGCAAACATTTGATCCACTTTGAAACAGTGCCTATTATTATGGTGTCATCATGCCAAGATCTAAAGAGTTCCGTAAGGCCTTCGGGGGGAAAAAAAAGGTTGTGGATGCCTGTGAGTCTGGCAAGGGATTTAAACAGATCTCCAAATTATTTAGAATACATAAAAAATAATCTACAAACGATTGCCGATTTCTCTACGACCGGCCGTCCCAGCAAATTCAGCTCAAGAGCAGACCGTCTGATGCTCAAATAAGTCTCCAAAATCCCAAAATTTCATCACAGGATCTGCTTGTAAGTATTGCAACTGTTGGTGCCAAAGTGCATGCTTTTACAATCAGAAAGAGATTTTTGTAATCTCTTTGCAAGACTACAGATTGCCACTGAGCATATAGGCAAAGACCAGGTCTTCTGGAATAATGTGCTCAGGACAGACGAATCAACAGATAGAGTTGTTTGGCCACAATACCAGCAGACATGTTTGACGCAGATCAAAGACAGCTTTTCAGGAGAAGCACCTCATACCAACTGTGAAGCACGGTGGTGGAAATGTTACAGTTTGGGGTTGCTTCACTGCCTCAGGGACTGGACAGCTTGCATTCATTGATTCAACTATGAATTCTGCATCATGTCAAAGAGTGCTTGAAGATAGCGTGAGGTCATCTGTACAAAAGTTGAAGTTGAAGCAAAAGTGGACCGTTCAACACGATAATGATCCTGAGCACACGAGCAAATCCACCAAGGAATGGCTCAAAAACAAGAAATGAAGGGTTATGGAATGGCCTAGTCAAAGCCCGGATTTGAATCTCAGCGAAATGTTGTGGGGGGGGGGGATTTAAAACGTACAGTACATGCAAGAAACTCCCAAACATCTCGCAACTGAAAGAATATTGCATGGAAAAGTAGTCAAAAATTCCAGCAAGCCCGGTGGACAATTATGCAAAAAACATACAAGAAGTTATTTCTGCTAAAGGTAGGCAATACTAGCTTCTGAGCCAAGGGTGTACTTACTTTTTCCACAGAAGAATACCATATCTATTGATATTCCTGTTGAATAAATGATTGAAAAAGCTCATTTCTCTTGTGGTCTTGTTCAAGTATATCAACTTCATTAATAGGTACTGTTTCAAAGATGATCAGATGTTTGCTTGTCCAAAAACCCATCGATTTCCATGGGGTGTATTTATTTATTTATTTATTTATTTATTTATTTAGCATGACTGTACATATATACATACACACACATGCATACACCACACTGTATCTATAATGGCTAGTATTATTTTGCTACAGTTACTCTATTTGTAACTTTATTTTACAGTATTGATGTCTTCATTGTTACACTTTAAAAAAAAAAAAAACTAATAAATGAATCGAAAGCCTTCTTTAAGTATGCTTGTACATGTATTTAGCTGCATGAGTTCACATTGTACTATGATTACATTTCCAAACAGAAGATTGAAATAATTGATGAAGGTGATGATGACGAAGATGACAGTGATGTGATGGCCACTGATATGGAACACATGCATAATCTTTTAGAGTACAAAGTAAGTAGTTCCTTACGATGAAGTAACGATCATACGTCGTTTTTTTTTTTTTTCTTTTCCTTTTCTACTCACAACTAGTACTTGTTAATAAATGCAACGGCGAGCAGATTATATCGTGCAGAAACACAACTACTACCAACCCACCAAATTTCAAAAGTCAGTTTCTTATCTAGTCTTGCCACTGATCGCAGATATGCCCAAGTGTACCCTGGGAAATCGCCGCTAGACGATCTCTACAGAGAACGCTAAACTAAATGACCAGACGAAGAGAAAGGAAAACCAAATGAACATAAACCACAGTCACACTAGAACACCGAGATATCTTAATGTCCGATCGACACACACCATTTCCGTTCGGCACACATGACACATAGTCGGTCGCGCCTAAAACTATGTGCTCCCACTCAACTATAATCCTCTCCCTCGGTGAAAAAAAAAAAATCATGTTTCCACAAGGCTGGCAAGTTTTAGGAATTTGCTCTTCTCTGCTTTCTGCTCTCAGACACCAACAGCTTCACTAAGCTTTGCATAGACATATTAATGGGACAAAAAATTTGCAAGGGTAAATTTTGCTTTTAGTATAATTTATTGACATTTAGCTTGTAATATTTTGCAGCAATTTAGAAAATCATAATTCATCTATATCAAATATTTGAAAGAAAACAGTGGCTGTATTTTGAGCTTGGGGTATGTGTATATATATATATATATATATATATAATATGAAAGTGGATTTAATAATGATATTAATGACAAACTCTCCCAAGAATAAAACTGGAGAGAAAAGGCCGTCTGTAATATCCTGCATTTAATTTCGTACAAATTTGGTCGGGTAATTTTGATTTCTAGTTATAACTACATCTGCTTATAGCATTGTTTTTCACTCTTTGCACTCTTTAATACAAAATGATTAAGATTATGTATGCGTATAAGTCGGTTTAATTGTTGGAAATGTATCCTGCCATATATGTCTTCTAGCACGAGGAAGTCCAGTACCTTGAGAGTGAGCTCGAGAGACAAAAACAGAAGTACCTTGAGCTGAGGACCTTCACTAAAAGCCTACTCTCAGCGTTGAAGAGCAGCGACACTGAAAAACAGCATGTACGTATAGCGAAACAATATTGCTGGAAAAATCTATACTTTAAAAAAAAAAAAAAAAAAAAAAGGATAAAAATTCAGCTCTTTGCTTTTTGCTTATGTCTGTGGTAGGAGCTTTTAGCCAGCCTACCTCACCAAGTGGAAGAAGACTTTGTGTTGAGTCCAGAAAGGAATGCTGAGTCTAGCATGGAGATGAACTCCAGTCAGAAGGATTCCTCTGTATCAGAGGGGGAGGGGGACGCCGAGCCCATGGGACAGTAGTCCATCCTCTCCTGTATATACACACACACACACTCACTACCTGTACACCGTGCCTGTGTAACAAGAACTAACAGACCCACTGCAGCCTTTTTTTTTTGCTGCGTATCAGATTGGATAAATCCAGTCCTTCATCAATAAACTTCTTCTCTAAATTGAGTTTCCTCCCTGTCTTTCCTTTTGCAGGAGAATTATAGAGCGCGGTATCTCATGCCCATGTTTTTTTTTCTTTGCGTGATGTTTTATTTAAACTGCTGTCCATTTGATGTGTTGATAATCAGACATTCAGTGTTTAAGTTATAAAATGTAGCAGTGATCTTTTACATAATATATATTGATGGTGTACCTGAGCGTCATCTTTATTTGACTCGCTTGGATGTACTCAATTGCGTCAAATCTTTATAGATGAACAATATTTTGATTATGCAGGGTGCGACATGGTTTCTGTTACAGTATTTTAGAATCGATACTCAACAGTGCTTCCTGAGCCCTTGATCCATGTTTTTTCAGTAAGTATCCATTATTAGTACGTTTACATTTTCAGCATTTGGAAGCTGGTTGTATCCAGAATGACGTAAAGAAGTGCTTTGTAATGTCCATCAAGAAATACAAATACCAGTTGTACCTTAAAATAAAGCTTAAAAACCCTGTTAAAGAAGAGTTCGTGTCAAGTGTGAAAACAGTACCGAGTTTCCTGGTGTCTTGAGGAACGTCGAGACATGCTTGTGGCTTAAAGGGGAACATGGTACAGTGCAGGGTTTTAGACGGATGGTTTTGTAGGCACGCATCAGAATTTCTAAATCTGATGTTGGAGAACTTGTGGGAGATTAAACAAGGTGTGCAGCTGTATTCCGGATCAGATGCAGGGGTTTCATGACATGCAGGGGAAGACCTGTCCGGAATGAGTTACAATAGTCCACTCTTGAGATGACGACGGACTGAACAAGCAATTGAGTAGGCTCTATGGAGATTCTCCTGGTGTTGTAAAGGAGATACATGACCAGGTTCGGTTAGCAGAGAAAATGCTAGCTAGTTGTCATAAACTGCACTAAAGATGGTGTGATTAAGAGAGATGGCCAGATTTGATGAGGGGTGCATGTGAAAATGGAGAGACTGTTAAAAAAAAAAGGTTGTTATTCCTAAATGGTTGATGAAATATTTTTATTAAAGCTGTTTTAAAGTCTACACTTCGAACACATCTTGATTGCAAATCCACGATGGTGGTGTATAGAAGCAAAATGAGGAAAAATTGAGTCACTGTCCAAATACTTATGGACCCACCTGTAAATATGAATAATAACTATCCAGCCAACAGTGTCCTGTGGTCAACAACTGACCGTGTTAAGGGGTTTAGAGGAAGGTTAACATACAAGGTTATGGAAACAGATGAGCTGTATTATATAACTGGCTTTATCCAGAACTCAGGTTACCGTCTGTGTGGCGTTTCACATGTTCTCCGTATGTCTGAGTGGTCAAGAACCGTCACAATTTTCATTTGAGGAGTTTGTGCTGAATTCACAGTTCTTTTTTTCCCCTCTAATTCCCTGGGGTATGCTGATGTGAACGCACAGCAACATCTTCCAGTTGACTTGAAACAAATTCAAGTGTACTTCCTGTCGACCACTCCTCCTAGAAATGATGTCCAATCAACACCAAACTTGGTGTACATCATATTCAGACCAACTTGGACAAAAGTTATCAAAAGAATGTTAATATTCCAAACGGTTTGCCCATAATGTGCCAACAAATCTGACCTCAAAGCCGCCAAACAGGAAGTGACGCTGTATCTGAGCGATGACCTCGCACACTGACGCAACTTGATAGGCACCTGCAGGACCATGCTATGGGTTTTCTGGTTTCCTCCCCCAATCCGAAGACATGTTGTAGGCTAATTGGCATTTCCAAAATTGTCTGTAGTGTGTGTGTGTGTTATTGTGCCCTGCAATGGGTTGGCACCCTGTCTAGGGTGTCCCCCAACTTGTTCCCATACCCTGGGATAGCCTCCCCATAGGTACAGGAAATAGATGGATGGATTATTTATTTATTATTATTATTTACCTCATACATTAAGCTTCACAGCTCCAGGGTTGGGGGTTGCATTCTCACCTCTACCCTGTGTGCTCAGAGCTTGCATGCTGTCCCCTGCTGTGGGGGTTTCCACCGGATTTTCTGGTTTCCTCCTGCAGTCTAAAGACATGTTGTAGGTTAATTGGCATTTCCAAAATTGTCTGGAGAGAGAGAGAGAGAGAGTGTCCTGCAATGGGTTGGCACCCGGTCCAGGGTGTCCCCCACCTTGTTTCCCTCCCTTGGGATAGGCCCCCCACAGGTACATAGGATGGATGGATGGATGATTTATGTTATTATTATTATATGACGGTTATAATACCAACATCTATTTATTTCATAAATCGATTCATTATTTGAAAAATAAACTGATTTCACCCCCCTCCGTGTGCAGGGGGAAGCCCTAAACTCAGTTGCGTCAAACTCGACGTCAAACCGCCGCTGTGTTGCTATGAGGCGCGCGGAGGCGGCCATGTTGGCCATGTTCGTGTCAATGGGAAAGTAAAGAAGCGACCGGGTTCGTTTACGGTCCGATACTCGAGCCGAGCCTCCCAAAGCGAGTCTCTGGCCGAGCTCCGTTGCAGAGTCAGATTTACTGACATTATCATCCGAATTCATACCAACATCTGAGCTGCGTGTCATCGTGAACCCGGGTTAGCCGAGCTTCCTCAGCCGAAGGCATGGCTCGCTATACGCGGCTCTAGTTCTACCTTATAATGCCTTTTGCCCGGCCACTGCATTCCTGGCACAAAATGGAGGTGCACAGCTTTAGCGGCGAGGTACGTTCAGTCTTATCTTCGCTTACGGGGAAATGTATAAAACATGTCAAAACAAACACGGCTGTGTTTTAGCCTGCTTTGTGTACGTATTCTGGAACGCTTTGCTAGCTAGCTAGCTAGCTACTTCGCAGAGAGAGAGGGAGAGAGTGGGGGTAGCAAACATGCTAGCTAGCTATTTATCCGGTGCTATCCTGGCGCGCGTGCAGCATCTTTACCTGCTCCGCTCGGCGTGTCACAAACTTTACTTGGGATTTTAAAGTCCTTTAGCTAGCTAGCTAGCTAGCTAGTCACCGACTGTCGTGTATTCTCCGTGGATTCTCCGTGGATGTGCAGAATTATCCGGCTTTAACGCCACGAAAACACGCGAGACATCCCTTGTTAGCGTTTCAGCTGCATTCCAGTCAATGACTGAATTTCAGAGATTATAGGAGCGGTAATCTCCACAGTAGCTAGTTTAAACCCCAAGATTATGTCATCCCTCAATTCTGAGTACGTGTCGGGCATTTTAGGGTGAAAACAAAACCGGTTGATGAGACGAGATTTGAGCCCTCTGACGTTTTATTTGTCATAGTTTTTAAAGGCTCGGGAATTGTGCCCTGCTTACTCCGACATACTCTAAAGTGTAAATTAGCTAACGTTGCTAGCATAAAGTGGCGTAGCTTGGCTATGACGTTAGCTTTAATTGTCCACTCAGACATTTACACAGCATGGAGAAGCTGACATGAACAAGGCTACATGGGAAATGATGCTGGAAGTGTGGAACAGGGCATTGAGGTCTTCTGCTCCATCTGTAGAGGACCATGTCTTCATGGAGCTTGCTTTGTGTACAGGGGTATTATAATGCTGGGGCAGGTCTGGGCCTTTTAGTTTCACTGAAGGGACATGACAGCAGAGAAAGATATTCTGTACAGTCGTGTGCTCCTAACTTTGTGGCAACACTTTAGGGAAGACCGACATACGTTTGGCTGCATAGTGTAGATGTATTATCTGTAGATATTATCGTCTCTTTCGGTTCTACCATGGCCTGAGTTCAGGGCAGAGTGATCACAGCAGAACCAGGTGCGTCAGCTCACCGCCAACTTTTTAGGGATTGATTGTGATTTGTAAGAGTTTAACAACCAAGATACGTCCATCCGTCCATCCATCCAGCAATACCTACATCCATCCATTCATACATCCGTCCATCCATCAATACCTACATCCATCCATCATCCATACGTCCGTCCGTCCATCCATACATACATGCATCCATCCATCCATCCATACGTCCGTCCGTCCATACAAACATGCATCCATCCATACATGCGTCCATACATGCATCCATCCATCCGTCCATACATGCATCCATCCATCCATACGTCCGTCCATACATCCATCCATACATGCATCCATCCATCCATACGTCCGTCCATACAAACATGCATCCATCCATCCATACTTGCATCCGTCCGTCCATACATGCATCCATCCATCCATACGTCCATACAAACATGCACCCATCCATCCATCCGTCCATACATCCATCCATCCATACTTGCATCCATCCGTCCATACATACATTCATCTGTCCATCCATACATCCATCCGTCCGTCCATACATACATCCATCCATACATACATACATGCATCCATCCATCCATCCACACATACACACATCCACCCATCCATACATCGTTTGTCGAGTTATTGTCAGCGGATGGATAAACAGGCAGAGTAAACCTGTATCAGTGCTGAATCTGTGTAATGAGAGACTCGAGGCATGTCTCGAGAGCTGAGAATGAATTCACTGTAAAGGAAAGCAAAACAGCAACTCTTGCTTTCATGTTCTTCACAAATACGTCTTCGAGACGATAGACGAGCCACTAATTTTCCAAAATGCTTGCAGAGGAGAGATGCCCGTAAGAAGAAATTAGAGAGGGTTTTTTTTTTCTTCTTCTTCTTTTTTCTTCTTCCCCCTGCATTTTGAGCACGCAGCGTTTCCATTCAGCGGTCGTGATAAATGGAGTGAGTCATCATCTGGGATCAGGCCAAACACATTAGGCTGACTTGCAGTGCTGGATCGGTAATAAGTTGACACAAGGATATAAGAAAAACGTGCGTTATGTTCTCGTTCCAAACAGCGGTCTATAACATTAACTCTAAGATAGGGATGGGCGATATGGACTTAAAACTATATCATGATATTTTCTGGTATTTATTGCGATAAGGATATCACTGGCTACGCTTACATGGACGGCAGTACTCTAATTATCGAGCTTATTCTGAATAAGACAATATTCTGATTAAGGTGTTTACATGAATCAAAACCGAAGTAATAATCAGAATAATCCTTTCATGTTCCCCTTTTACGTGTTCTAGAACATAGATCGATTAACAGCACACGTCATTACGTCCCCGCGCCGCGCCGTCCGACGTTCCCTCCGGAATTTCACGTATCGACATACAGTTGGTCTTCGTTATGGGACCGTATACAGTTTTGGGTGTTTGATTTTTAATGTTACGAACGCTTCAAGTGCGGTTAATTATTTGTCGTGCTGTACGTGCTAATAGACGACTGCTTGAAGCCGTGGGCTGCGTCCCAAACCGCGCACTTGCCTACACTTAGTAGGTACTTTATAGTAGGTAAGTACGCGGTTTGGGACGCAGCCGTGCTCTCTTGTTTGCCGTAAAACGCTTGAGCGCTGCCGTTTGTGCACGTGTCCTGTCACAAAATGCGGTGAAAACTCCCACACGATGTTAATAGTGTGATTAAGGCGTGTACATGTCTGTAACGCACGTCCATAATGCGACTAAAACAGGAGTACGCAACACGTCTTAATTCCATTCGTGTTTACTTCGAGTAGGACTTTAATCGGATTAAGGATTACCAAACACGGAAAAAAGAAAATTCCCACTCCTGATGTACGTCCGTTGGTGTACAGTTTCCTTGGATTATCGTAAAACGTTAATCAATGACAACGAGAGACTGACGCTGTACACCACAGACGTGGGAATGGTTTAGTCTTGACCGGTGATTGACGGGGGCAAAATGGGATGGGTGACGTTTACAAGCGTACGTGTGACGTGATGAGAAGAGAAACTGAATGAGAATGATGAGGTCAACGCCATTAGGAGTTAGCATGTTTTAAAATAATTTCCTGTTGTCATTAACATGTACTGTAGGTGCACAACAGCGTCGCCGGACTGCTCCTGTCTGTAACTTTAACTCTGCCCCCCTCTCTCTCTCTCTCTCTCTCTCTCACACACACACACACACACACACACACATACACACACACACACAGGTCGGGGTTAGTAGCCATGTTTCCATCCATGTGTTTTATGTGAATTTTGGGAGATCGCATAAACAAACCACTGGATGGGAACACCAGATGTGAATAAAATCTCCAAAATGTGCCAAAAAAAACAACAACAACCTTGTCCGCTCAATCGAGGCTGATAATATTTTTAATTCGATACCAAGACATGAGCGTAAACTACGATGGAAACACATTTACGGAATAAATTTCTTTGACGCGCGTCAAAAAAGACGTGACTCTTCATCAACGGATCACGTGATCGGATGGTTGGCTGATGTGATTGGCCAGCTTATACAGCGCAATGGCAGTGTGTGTTTCTGTGGGAACTGGGGCGCGTCGGGTCGGGTCGCGTAACCGGACCGAACGGCAGACAGTTCTCGTCGCACGGCATCTCAAACGTTTCTGAATCATTCTGAAATGCCCGAGCCAAAGTCTGGCATGGAAATGATTTGGTAGAACACCCTCCCAGAACTGTCTCACACCATTCCGTTCCCAAATCTCCGCCTCCGATTGCGAGGTTTGTGACGGCGTTTCTTCTTCCCGCGTGCTCTGAAGCACCACAACGACTAACCCCGATTTTAACAGCTTAACAACCCGAAAGTCTTGAGCACGTCGGATGGAATCGGTGCAAACGTTTCAGACGTTTTTACGCTAGGGATTAAAGTTATAAATGGGATTTGCCTGATGATTTATCCTGTCGATATCCTGATTATCCTGATGATGCTCCTTCTGATGACCTCCACAAGTCTGGTTCCTCCGTAGGAGCAATTTCCAAACAGCCGAAGTGAGTAAATATTACACGTTTTAGTACCAGACAGACTTTGCAGCACCAATTGAAACTGGAGATAAACAGATTTTGGTTCAGAGAGGTCCGACTGAACCCCAAGACACCGCCAACGGAACTGGTGAATCCTTTGCCCCATTGGAGGAGCAGCCTTTGGAATAGCGTCATGTTGTGGGGGGGGTGTTTTGCTGGAAAAGTGGACTGGTGCACTATAGAAAATCGATGGCATCATGTGGAACGAGGCGTATCTAGAAATACCAAAGCGAGACCTCGAGGTCTTCCGGCAGGACAGTAGTCCCGAGCATATTTAGCTCGATTTAAGCTTAAAAACGACAAAGCGAGCGTATCGCAGTAAGGCCATCGCAGTCCTGACCTGAATCCCGTAAAAAATCTGTGGACTGAGCTGATCAGTTGCGTCCGAGCGATCCTGTCCGAGTTCAACCAGGAAGATCGGACAAAAATGATGGTAAAATGATCTTGTGTAAGGCCGCCTCCTAAAAGGCAAGGCTAGAAAATACCAACAAAACGTATGTAAACTTTTTGACCCCATTAAACTCTGATCTAGTAAATAAAAGCAGCGATAAACCGGGTTCTTTAGTTTGAACGTCTTTAGCCTGAGCGTATGCTAACGCTTCACCTCTGCTTTAGGGATGTGGGTTTTGGTCACGGTGAAAACGAGCGCTCTGAGGCCGAATTGCCAGTTTTCACAGTAGGAAAGGTCATGGCGAGGGGAAATCGTGTATTAGTGCGTGGCGTGACGGTGCGGTTTGGGGAAAAAGTGTGTGAAAGTTTTGTGCTAGATGAAGCCATGTGTTTTTCTTTTTCTAGATCAACGGGCATCAGGTCGGAGATGAGCCGATGGAAGAGGGAGAATCGTGCACACACTGTGTGAGTAATGCTGTGTGTGTGTGTGTGTGTGTTTGGGGGAAGTGGCATGCGGGCAAATGTTTTTCTCTTGTTGGATAACTATTAAATTGCATTTATTTATTTATTTTTTTAGAAAAACTTCCATCTTTTATTTAAAAAAAAATGCAAATTAAGAGTTGTTTCTTTTGATGACCGAGCTTTAGGTTGGGGCTAGATTTAGGTTAGGCATTGTGTGATTATTATTATTATTATTATTATTATTATTATTATTATTATTATTGTAGATATTGTGTGGTAAATATTATTGTTATTATTATTATTATTATTATTATTATTTTAGACATTGTGTGGTAAATATTATTATTATTGACATTGGTAAATATTATTATTTATTATTATTATTATTTTAGACATTGTGTGGTTATTATTATAGACATTGTGTGGTAAATATTATTATTATTATTATTATTATTATTATTATTATTATTAATATTATTATTATTATTTTAGACATTGTGTGGTAAATATTATTATTATTATTGACATTGGTAAATATTATTATTTATTATTTTAGACATTGTGTGGTTATTATTATTATTATAGACATTGTGTGGTAAATATTATTATTATTATTATTATTGTTATTATTATTATTTAGACATTGTGTGGTAAATATTATTATTATTATTATTAATTTTTTTAGACATTGTGTGGTTATTATTATTAATAATGTTATTATTATTATTATTATTATTATTATTATTATTATTATTATTATTTAGACATTGTGTGGTAAACCTGTATGTATGCTGGTGAAGTCTTACCGGAGGTTGTTCTTGATCTGAACTGCTGTGACGGGATTTATCTTCTTCAGGGAAAGAGTTGGTCTGTCATCCACCGCAGTTGTTCTGCATGGACATTATTTTGGACAGACAGAAAACGGCACTGTAGCATGTATCTTCCAACAAACACCATTACTGCAATAAAAAAAAAAATGTTAGTCACTTCTTATCACCAGTATAAAACCTAAAAGTCCCCCAAAAGCAAATGGGACATCACGACGTGTTCAAGAAACACAAATTTATTCACATTTATGGAATTTGGCTTACAGAACTTACAGAAGTGCTTTGAAGTCTCTCTCAATAAATACATCCTGATACTGGTTCACTAGGTCATGGACTAAGAGCACCATTAGTCTCAAACAGGAGTGTCCAATCTTATCCGGACAGGGCCGCAGGGTGTGGGTGCAGGTTTTCATTCCAACCGAGCAGGAGCCACACCTGAGTCTATCGAAAGCCAAGATCATCTGATTTAACAGGTGGAACCAGGTGTTTCTCCTGCTCGCTTGGAATGAAAACCTGCACCCATACCGGCTTTTCCCCGATAAGATCGGACACCCCTGGTCTTTAAAACTCCTAAAAGATTCTCTATACACATAGATCTGACCTATAAATTTAGGTGCACTTCACTCTGGAGAGCTAAACTTGCTTGGCAAAGGATTCAGTTCACTTTGCTACCATGTGACGGCTGAATCATAACAAACCCTCTATTTAAACACGCCGTTTTTGACTGGATAACTTCTCTTGGGTGTGAAGTCGGTTGGAAACTGGGTGAGATAATGGTTTAACAAACAGAGGTTTATCCCTGCAGGATGAAGGGTCGTACAAGGAGATCCCCATCACTCATCACGTAAAGGAGGGCTGTGAAAAGGCTGACCCTTCTCAGTTTGAGCTGCTCAAAGTACTGGGCCAGGGATCGTTCGGAAAGGTGAGGACGCTTTATCCTGCAGTGCGTTTGCAACATCTTTTCATATATAGTTTGTAGACTATTTTTGTGTTGCACCAGTTTCACAACGTGACTTAATGGAGGACGCTGACACACACACACACACACACACACACACACACACACACACACACGAATTGTCAAGCGAGCTGTTTGACCGAACAAAGCATTGCTTCAGATTATTCCTGCTGAACTGATGAGTTGAATTGAATAGTGGCGTCGAACCTCTGAGATCTGACATCACAGACGTTATTATCGAAGAAACGTTCACGCTACGTGGTCGTCGAGGTCGTTGCTAACTGACTCAGTCGGCCCCTGTTTATTCTTGCTCTAAGGTGTTCTTGGTGAGGAAGATAATGGGCCCAGATGCTGGTCAGCTGTACGCAATGAAAGTGCTCAAAAAGGCATCGTTAAAAGGTGAGTCGGCTGGTTACGGATGGATGGATGTTGGCCAAATGCCTTTTCGAACAGCTCCGGTGGCAATAAATCTTGCTCTCGTTGGCAGTGAGGGACAGGGTTCGCACAAAGATGGAACGAGATATTCTGGTTGAAGTGAACCATCCCTTCATTGTGAAGTTGCACTATGGTAAGATAAGCATGCTTTTTTTTTTGGTTTTTTTTTGGTCGTTTTGTTTGCTAAATGTGGCGTGTTCGCCTGCCAGGTCACATCCTGCACCTGGCTTCACTTGTTTAACTTGGTGCTCTGTTTGGGTTCCGCATACAGCAGAAGTGCCTGGTGGAATACGAGCGGCTTTGTGCAAGTCTGATAAGGTTTTTATTTATTTATTTATTTATTTATTTATTTATGTGTTTATTTTTTTTTTTTTTCCGCTCACAGCCTTTCAGACAGAAGGGAAGCTGTATTTAATTTTGGATTTTCTCAGGGGTGGAGATGTATTTACTCGCTTATCCAAAGAGGTAAGTGTCCTGTTTTCATCTGCGCTAACCTTCGAATACCTAGCCCGGTTTCTTCACTGGAAAACACCAGTGATTAACAAACTGCTTCAATGCGTATTTGCTTCCTGTGGTGGTTTATGGGTAAGCGTGCCTCACTTGCCTTCCTTCAGTCACGTGCGTTCGGAAACGAGACTTTGTGACCTTTTGTGGCAACAGCGGCGTTTAGCCTTTTATCTGTATAACCATTGTTGCCCGATTGATTGATTTATTTATTTATTTTGAACCCAGCTCCAGTCCAAACTCCAGGCAGGGTATAGCAAACTCCATGTGTTTGTTTAGATGCAATAAAAGGCTTTATACAACGCTCGTACATCTTCTACATAATGGCATCTGATCGTATATTTAGATCCTTAGTAAGCCCAGAATGCCGCCGCCGTCTTCTGCAAATCTCCGAGCGTGATCCTTGGAGAAGTATTCGCATCTTTAAACGTCCTCACTACACGTGGGACAGATACACTCTAGTTAGGACAGACATTCATTTCACGACATTTGTAACCCATGGTTACCGAAAACACCAGTTAAACACCAGTTAAACACCAGTTAAACCAAGTCGCCGCTAGGTAGTGAAGCCGGTCTGTTTTCGGCATATCCGTCTTGTCTGGATGCACGATAGCGCACGAGTCACTGGGCAGATGTTTGTAAGATTACTGAATTATCATCATAACCAGCGGACGAACTGACCGTAGAAACGAGCCAACCAGGATCAAGGTCACAGCAAGGTCAAACGTCTAAAATAGTTTTAATTTATTTATTTATTTATTTATTTTTAAATAGCATCCTTCCTGTTCGTCATACCGAGATGTTTACTCGCACGTTCAGGGCTCATTTCCTGGCTATCTCCGATCTCCGCCAGCCGTCCGTGCGTTTCTCGCTAGCGTCGTATCTCAGGAATGAGTGTTGGAATACTTGTTTTCCAATCAAATCTACGACTGTCAGAAATGTAGTTCCGCATTTAAGTGGGCTTCAGATTTAAGTCGGTTAGCCTTTTTTATGATGTTTTCCGGTTGTCTATCCGCTTCCGTCCAAGGTTCTTCTTAGCACGGTATCTCAAGGACGAGCGGTTGAACGTGTTCATGATTTCATACCGGATCATCACCCTAAACGGGGTCGGGGTCAAGGTCACAGCAGGGTCAAATGTCTCATCGTTTTTCTTCAGTAACTTCCTTCCTGTTTGAAGTATCTTTTAAAGGTCTAACAAATTAGCAACAAGAAGGGCTAATAAACACAAATTCTGAAAATAACATTTAAATCAGTGGTATGCTAATCTAAATTTGATTCCGCGTCGGGTTTGTTGGTAGTAAAGGCAGTTTTTCATATTTGCAGCTGAAGTAAATAACCATAATGTGTTCACTGTTTTTCCTTAACCATTTAATGCTCTTGTCTGTCTCTATTAATCTCTCTGTATGAAGCTTGGTTGTTGTTGTCTGTTGTGTGTTCTGTAACTTTCCGTTCGTTTGTTTTTGTTTGACTGTAAATTGCTACTGTTGACTTATTTTGCTTATTTGTATTTCATTATGTTTTGTGCAAAGATCAGAGAGTAAATCTGTCCAGTTCTTACTAGGTTATGTTTACAGAGGAGGATGTGAAATTCTACCTTGCAGAGCTGGCCCTTGCATTGGATCACCTTCACAACCTAGGCATTGTGTACAGAGACCTGAAGCCTGAAAAGTAACGTATTTCCTTCTTTTCCGTATCTCCCGTTTGTATCTGTATCTTAAGGGCCTCAGCGTAGTTCATGCGTTCAGGTGACTTCCACGAACAATACACGGTCATTTCAGAAATTGGCATATACGCGTGTGGCCAGGCCAGTTCGTTCCGAATATCACGAAGGTTTTACTGGCATTTTAAAGTTACGGACCAAAATGAGCAGTTTTCTCAGCACGGTGAAATTATTTTTTTCTTCGCATACCCCAGCATGTTAGGAAGTTGGGCTCAGAGCGCAGGGTCGGCCATGATACAGCGTCCCCTGGAGCAGAGAGGGTTAAGTGCCTTGCTCAAGGGCCCAACAGTGGCAGTGCTGGGGCTTGAACCCCCGACCTTCCGATCAGTCACCCAGAGCCTTAACCGCTAAACCACCACTGCCACTTCTGTCATTTCTTTATGTACACCCAACAGCTCCTGTGTTGCCATAGTTTATTCTCTGGGCACTTTTTAGCAGGCAGTCGTCTTCTTGTAGTCATGTAAATGACCGTTAATTGTAAATTTGAATAGCACCACCTAGAGTACCGGAGCACTTGTACAGTACATGGCAGCCAATATGACAGTGCAGCTTATGCAAGCTTGTGAGCTCTTGAAGGTGATTTATTTATTTATTTATTTTTTGTCTGTGTGCAACCCTCACTGATGTCATCTCCGCATGAAGTATGCTGAGGCATTGCTCTCTATCTAACCGTCACGTCTTTATCTCGTCCTGTACGCGAGGCACTCCGATTTCCGCCAGAAACGAGTCAGATACGCAGATTAGTGGCTGAACGCAGCACCTGTCGTCTAGGGCTGGGTTTCATTGGATTGAAACTCTTTGGTTGAAACCTTTTTAGGTGCCAGGGTTTTTTTTTTTTTTTTTTTTTTTGGACCCATAGATTGCAGATTAAAAGATGTTTCATGTATTTTCTTCGAGTAAATTACTTAAACTCAAGGCTAGGTGTGTCTCCATTTTCTCATTTTCAGTATGCGGTTAAGTTTATTAAACACACATATATTTCGCAGACAATGCTGTGAAACGGTATTTCCCCATCCGGATTTCGTCGGGTTTTTGTCTAGATCTCGTACTAAATAGTTTATAGATCTTTAAACGAAATACAGCATGAAATGAAGGCAACCCGAGTAAACACACAATACACACGATTAATCTCTTTTTAAAAATGTTTTCTATTGAAGCAAAAAAAAAAAAAAATTATCCAACAGCTATCACCCATGTGAAAAACTAATCGCCCCCTTAAACTTAAAATCTAGTCGTGCCACCTTTAGCAGCAATAACTGCAACCGAACGCTTCTGATAACTGGAGATCAGTCTTTCACAGCACTTGGCGCACTCTTCTTTGTGGAACTGCCAGCCATATTGGAGGACTATTGAGCGTGAACTGCATGTTTACGGCTCTGCCACGGCATCTCGATTGGCTCAAGTCAGAATTTTGACTAGGCCACTCCAAAACGTTATTTTGTCATTCAGGGTTAGAGTAACTCCTACGCTTTGGATCGTTGTCTTGCTGCATAATCGAGTTTCGCCTTACGGACTGAAGACCGGACATTCTCCTTTAGGGTTTTCTGGTTTAGAGCAGAATTAACGTTCCCATCAGTTATTGTAAGTTGCCCAGGTCCTGAAGCAGCAAAGCATCCCCACACCATCACACTACCACCACCATGCTTCCCCGTAGGTATGATGATCTTTTTCAGTTCGCTGTCTTCCAAACAGTTCCACTTTTGTCTCGTCAATCCACAGAACATTCTCCCAAAAGGTTCAAGGATCATCAAGGTGCGTTTTGGCAAAATTCAGACGTGCCTAGAGGCCCTTTCACACCGAGAACGATGACTATATATTAGTGTCCACGCCAACACCCAATATCATTGTTTATTCGAAGCGCACGCTGCTGTTATGTTGTCTGCTGCTTTAAACGCTCGTGCTCTTTAAAGCAGGATGGATTTTCCATTTGGAGAGAACGGCTCTCGCTGCGGGTTCTTTGCAGTCCCAGAGCCTTTGAAATAGCTTTGTAACCCTTCCATTCAGACCGATGTCTTTCACTCACCGTCGTCTTCATCATTTCTGGAGGTTCTTTGAACTTGGGCCGAATGTGTTACCGAGTAAGACCTTTTAACCAACTCCATGCTGTTGGAAAAAGTTCTATTTAAGTGTTGATGTGATCGAACAGGGCTGGCAGTATTCAAGCCTGGTTGCGTCTAGTCCAGCTGAACCCCATTATGAATTTCATAGACTTTGGGAATTAGTAACTGGGGGGCAAATACATTTTCACACTTTGAACTTTGTCGCTTCAGTAAACATTGATTTAAAAACTGTATTTTGTGTTTAATCAGGTCGCATTTGTTTGATCTTAGATTTGGTTATGACAAATTTGAATATCTTCGAACCCTAGCCCTACCCATGACCGTGAAGACACACCATTATGTGTCTTCTATATGACATACTAAAAGGTTGATTTCGCTCTCCACGTCAAGACCAGACAGGATTCTTACATGTCATACGTCTGGCTTTTTACGTTTAAGAGTACTCCTTAATCTTCCTCACTAACTTCTGCTCCTTCCGCTCTTTCTCTCTCCGTCTCGTATGATAGTCGTAGACATAACAGATGGGTTACAGTCAGGCCGGTCGCTGTCACCGTCACCAAACTAGGGTTGCCACCTTCAACTAGAACTTTTTATGATCTGGCAAACGATCCCATTTATATGCAAAAATAAGTACACCCCAGGGAAATTATTTGCGACTTATTTGGACAAGTAAACATTCGATCGTCTTTGTAACAGAGCGTGTTTATAAAGTTGACGCGCCCTATGTACTGTGCGTATCGAGACTCCCGGGGTATCCGTACACCCCTAATACTAATAACTTTTAACCTTCATTCCAAAATCTTTGAGAATGGTAGTCAAGCTGATGTTAGTTCACTTATCAACGCAAAATAATATTTCTCATTGGCGTAATGTTAGCTAGCTTGATAGCTATATAACAACATGGGAAATTTGATATCGTCTCCCTCTCACTTTCACACTTGTACGTCAGCAGCCTCTTGCGTTTCGCTTCACAGGGGTATTTTTTTTTTTTTCAATTTTTTTTTTTATTTAAAGAACCGTGCGAATTTTTTTTTTGTTTGTTTGTTTGTTTACTTAAACCGGGGCAACAACGACCTAGACGTGCAGTTTCACACCTCGTGTACCTGCCTGTTATACGAAAATACGTGACGAATCGCGTCCCACTTTGACTTCGTAAGGGATGCAGCGTTATATATTCTTCGATACAGGACAATCCCGTATTATAAGGGATGGGGTGGCAGCCCTGACTGTTTTGGATTTCAACTTGTTTGTTTGTGTTTTTTTTTATTGTATCCATGTACTTGTGTACCTGTATTGGAGAATCTGATTTTAATTTTCAGCATTTTGCTTGATGAAGCTGGACATATCAAGCTAACAGGTACGTCCTCCTTTTATACTATTTCACTGCGAACATGTCCATCCGCATGCGTGCACGCGTATAAAATACATGGTCGGATATGCCGTCTGTGTCTGTATGACTAACGCGTTGTCGCTCCTGTCGCAGACTTCGGGCTCAGTAAAGAATCAGTAGACCATGATAGGAAAGCGTACTCTTTTTGTGGCACTGTGGAATATATGGCCCCTGAGGTGGTCAACAGGAGAGGACACACGCAGAGTGCTGACTGGTGGTCTCTTGGGGTTCTAATGGTAGGAATTACACACACACACACACACACACACACGCATGCCATTCGTCCATTAAACGACTGACGCATATGGTTTATTCCTAATTTGTTGCATTTGAGCTTTTGGATCGACAGTAGATTAGCTGTTGTGCACCAGCTGATGATGTGCACCAGTCTCCTTTCGCTTCCTTTAATAAAATGTCGATTTTTAAACACTAACTGCATGTTTGTTTGTTTTTTTTAATGGTGGAGCATTTCAGATTCGAACCTTTTAGCATTATTTACTGACACACTTAAAACACAATCCCTGGATTCAGCAGGTTTCCAAGTTTAGATCACCTCAGTGATTTATACATTATATACTGGTGTGTATTGTGTGTGTTTTTTTGTTGTTGTTGTTGTTGTTTTTTTACCAAACCAATCACATTCACAGTTTTGAAACATCATTGTGTTTTTGTTTACTCATTACTAGTTTGAAATGCTGACCGGGACGTTACCATTTCAAGGGAAAGACCGGAACGAGACGATGAACATGATCCTTAAGTGAGTGGGACGACGTCTTAAGCTGAAACGTACATGATGTTTATTAGATTTCTAAATGCGTAAACTGAAAAGGGGGGGGGGGAAAAAAACCCCCATCCGTTCAGAATTTGATGTATTTTTTTTTTTAAATTTCGAACTTCTGTGCGTCGCCCAGACGAACTTGACTAACACGCTGTCGTTTTATCGTCCTGTCGAATTTGTCTCAGAGCTAAATTGGGAATGCCACAGTTTTTAAGTTTGGAAGCGCAGAGTCTTTTAAGAATGCTGTTCAAAAGAAACCCAGCAAATCGTTTAGGTATGTGGACATGTCTTCCTCTCAGCATAATACATCATGACTAAAACTAATCGTATAATAGTAAGATTTTAAGGTAAATTTGGATTACTCACTCTTTGTATTGTTTTGATGTTGTCGTCTTGTGTAGGCGCCGGTCCAGATGGCGTAGAGGAGATAAAACGACACACCTTTTTCTCGACCATAGACTGGAACGTGAGTGTCTTTTTAGCAAGTGTTTGAATTTTCATGCACCACAGTACTGAAGGTCGTTCAAGTCCAAGCGCACGACGTGCGTAAAGTGGTTGTTCTGAATATTTTGTTAGTGGATGTGCAGCTTCCTTATAGCCTGCTTTTCCACCATGGACTGGAATTGATCGGCACGTTACGGTAGAGGTCCGAGAGGCATAAGGGACTGAGGATACGCGTTATATTTTGGGAAACGGACCCAACTAAGTTCATTAGAAAATATAAAATAAAATAAACAAATGTGTGGGCAGGCAGAATTTAGATTTAAAAGATGGTCTTGCACACACTTCAAGCTTGTAGTACGTATTCTACCAGAGTTGTCTGGCATGATAAATTCGTGATCCCATGTTTGATATTTTTATTTCCATTGTGACTCAAACTGTAATAATGTGTTGAATTGGGGTACTCTCAGTGCTAGACGTAGAATACCAGAATACCAAGAGTGGTATCCTACATTGTGGGTGGAACTAGATAGGGAAAAGCACTGATTGATCAAAGTCAGCTAGCCCCTGTGGGGACCCGGGGTAGAATAGGTTCCCAGCCACCTGTGATTGTGATGGAAGCGGTCCTGGTGTTTGAGGAATGTGGGTGGCTACGGCTACCCAAGTTCCAACACAGTTCACTGGCTCAGACTTCACCCAGACGGGTGGTTGGAAGGGCCCCGTCCAATCAATCGGCTAGTCAAGACTTACCCTGGAGGGCGTTGGCTTGGTTCTGTTTCCTCGTGTATTCTGTATCACCCCTGTATCCTTGGTGCATATCCAGAGGA
This sequence comes from Ictalurus furcatus, assembly GCF_023375685.1. NCBI lineage: Eukaryota > Metazoa > Chordata > Actinopteri > Siluriformes > Ictaluridae > Ictalurus > Ictalurus furcatus. Next base: position 2,559,657 of record NC_071262.1, read on the forward strand.
TCCCCTTGTTGGGTTCCTAGGTGGGTGGGGAGCTGGAGGGATGAAACTAAGTAATATAAATATGGCTAACAAAAATAAAAAACCCTAAACGAAGAAATCCAGATGAGGACTCGGATGCTAGTGGTGTGTTCTCCCAAAAAAGTAAGAACTAGCAGAGATTTTATGCTTTTAGAGTCTGGACACGCTCCTCACGAAGCGATCTCCTTCAACAGTTGTTTTTCAGGTATTGCGAAAGACATGAAAAAGTTAAGGATTGGACAAGTGGAGTGCTCGAGGAAAATTCACGCTAATAATCTAACGCGTGCTGATATGTTTGCCGACGTTCCTATTAAGGTCTGTTCTCATCTATCATTAAACAGCAGAAAAGGAGTCATTCGAACCAGAGAACTCCAGGATATGGACGAGTGTGAGACGACAACCGAGTTGACACAGCAAGGCGTAACACACGTGAACAGAATCCTGATTTTAAAAAAAAAAAAAAGAAAGAAAAGAGGATCGGGTAATAAAACCAGGCACTTGGGGTACATTGACGTTCAATAAACCTCCACCAGCAGAGAGGATTTCATTAGGATACTTAAGTGTACCAATCCGTGTTTTCATTCCAAACCCTCGGAGATGTTTTAATCGTCTAAAAAATTTAGTCGCTGCTGGTTGTTAAAAAAAAAAAAAAAAAAAAACAGCCAATTTGCTATGATTGTGGAGAAGAAAAACACGAATCGGCCTGTACAAGACCATCAAAATGGAGCAGTTGCTCAGCCGATCATTCGGTTTCATCAAAAGGCTCCCCAGTCTGGATCAAATACTCCAAAGTGAAATGTACCGAAAGGGTACGATCCGCACAGGAGCGTGTAAAGTGGTCGGTTCAATCAGACCCTTTATTTAAAGACAGCTTCTCGTAGTCGTGGTCTATCTCCAAAATGTACAAGTAAATGGCACGTACTTGTCCTGCCTACTTGATAAGGAGGAGTCATATGATTCAGTGGAATTATGGGATAAAAGCAGATTTTACAGAATATCCTATTGACGAACAGCCTATTATCTTTAAAAAACTATAATGTTTAATGTGCTTGGCCAAAATATACATCGCCCCTCAGGTGAATTAGCCACATTACTCAGAAGTGATTTAATTCACGGTCGTATTCCGGTAGATACAAATCTACAAGCTGTTGCTGTGTATTTAACCCTCCGTCAAGCTATTACCCTGTGCTCTATTTACATACCCCGATGCCTCTGGGACACGATACGACGTGGACAAACTGGCTGATCGGTTGCCATCCCCATGGTTTTAAATGTTCTAAAACATCGACCGTACCGTATGTATGCACCGTTTGCCTTCTGTGATCTTTTTGCGTTTGGGCCCAGGACGTCGTACAGAAGGAGAGCCTTTCCTTCCACGTATGAAATCGCAAAGAAATAGATTCCTTAAACACGTGGACGTCATAAAAGCATTCTCGGACATAAAAAGGGATGCAGATGGCCCTTACAGAACAGTGTTGTGAAGGAAATCCACCAGGAAATCCTACATCCAAATGTTGCATACGGTACACCATCTTGGATTAAGGCTTGAGACCCTCCCTCGGTGCGTTCTCCGTGGACTTCTCCACTACAAATTCTGTACTCTGAAGCAAGGGAACCATCGCTTCAGAATAAGTGCTCGAAACAGACTGCGCGCCGTGCAGTTAAGCTAATAGCAGATCGGCGTAATCCAGTTCACTCTGCAGTTTTCCACGCTCAATATCGGCGACCGTATTGAAGTCGGACCAACGTACAGGGGTCCATTTGGGAGCCGTATAAATCCCCACTTAGAGAACACACACACACACACACACATACATGCCCTATACCACCATGGAATATAATAACTCCAAACAACATCCACATGTTTGTAAACAGCAGTTCTTGGATTATAGGACCTTGTTTTCTACTTCATAAACCCGTATGCACAGATGGATCCAGGATGGAAAGTAACGCGTGTGCAGCAGTAGCGTTTGGACAACAACGCCACGGTATCCGTATTCCTGGACAAAGTCCAGTTTTTACATCCAAGGCCCGCGCTTTGCTCCTAGCAGATAGAGCGACTAAAGTTTACCATCGTTCTCCGTCGGATTCCAGGCCATATTTTGCTGTCTGGTTACCGATGATCAAAATCCCATGATCAGATGCACAGAGCCCTGACCTAAATCCCACCGAACACCTTCGGGATGAATCGGAACGCCGACGTGCCGCAGGCCTCCTCACCAAACGTCAGCGCGCGACCTCACTAAATGCTCTCGCGAACAGGTTTACATACACAGCCATGTAACAAAGTCTAGACGAAAGCCTTCCCGGAGGATTCGAATAACCGCTCGCTTTTTAGCAGCTCAGTCGAAGAGGGGGGAGAAGCAAACGTGTCGAGGGAGGCAGGACACACACGAACACGTGCTCTCTCTCTCTCTCTCTCTCTCTCTCCCTCTCTCTCTCTCTACACACTTTATCTTCTGTTCTGTTCTTTTGATCTTTGTCGTCTCGTTTAAATGCAGATGCGGACACGTTCGTGTTGATCACGTGAAAATAAAGACCGTCAACTGTTGGGAAAATGTTTTTTTTTGTTTTTTTTGCGATGTGTGTGTGTGTGATTTTGTGTTGAAGATGACAGGATCGGTGTTCACGCTACCCATGACAGGACTGGGATGTGCCGCTTCATCTTGAACCCGGGTTTTGTGTCGAATAAACGAAACAGGCAGACTTTCACGGAGAGACGTGACTTACAGTTCTCCACGTAGTCTGAGATTCAGGATTTTATTTCCCCCCCGTCAATTTAATCGAGATCCGAAGTAACTAATAACTTGCTACGTGAGTCGTCTTCTCATCGGATCATTTCTTACTCGAGCGATTATTGACGTTACTGTTTCTCGAGTCATCACTGGCTACTCTACCCACCTCTGCAAATGACTATTGGGGGGGGGGGGAGGCAAGGAGGACATGAAGAGGCAGGTGTCTAATGCAGCACTGTTCAGCTCTAGTTCACTGTTCGAGTTCCAAAAAAGTAAAACTCCACCAAAAGTTCCGGTCTGCGTGTTGATATCGGTGTAGACTCTGCTAGCTCCATTTCTGTCTCGTTCCTAGCAGCTGCTGAGAGGAAAAACACACACATTTAGGCCACTGTGGAGTGGGGCGGGTGTTGCAGACAGCCAGGCAGCTAGCCAGGTCTCGCTGTGATGCGGTAACGACCACAGCGAGAACCATTTACAGACCAGTGGTACTTGATTGAGCATGAAGTGAAGGGTGCTCATGGAGAGAAGCAACTGTTAATCAGTCTCCTCTCGAATACGGCAAGTTGAGCAAGACTGGGCTCTGAACTGTAGTTTCACGTAGTTCAGGCTGATCAGGTGTGAACGGCGCCGTCCTCCACAAAGCTTTACCTTCAGGGGTACTCTGTCCTCACGCCAGGTCGGGCCTGTATGTTTGCCACACTACTGACCTTCAAGAAGGCGCGATAGAAATTCAGCAAGGGGTTTGGTGTCACCTGTTTATGCCTCTTTTCTGTGTACAGAAACTGTACCGGTGCGAACTTCAGCCTCCTTTCAAACCAGCAGCAGGAAACCCAGACGACACGTTCTGCTTTGACCCGGAGTTCACAGCAAAAACCCCAAAGGGTAAGAACTCTTCTATCGTTTAAGCCTTAAAGCCCTGTCACATTTACAGCCAACATCAGACCTTTTCTTGCCTCTCTTTCTTTTTTTCCTCGGGGGGCGGGGTTCCTCAAATGATTGTGGCATATGTTTTAAAATGACTTGTATGGATAATTTTAGATTCGCGTTGCAGTCGAGTGCAAATGTTTAGTAAACCCTTACTTACTTTGAAATAATGAAACCAGCAAGACCTTTTGTTTTGTGTAAGTAGGGTTTCACAGATGTCTCTTCAGCGTTATAAGTAACAGAAATGGTAATAATAATAATAATTAAAAAAAAAAAAAAAAAAACCTTCCAATGTACGTTTGTTGTTGCAGCCCTGACCATTTTATAATGTCACTATTAATCAACATTCATTCAAATTTGCCAGCATATTTAATAAGAAGTTGCTTGGGCTATGTTGGGCAAAAGTTTGTCCAAATGTCCAGAGATCACAACTTTTGAATCCTGTCAAAAGTCGTCTGACGGCGGAGAGCCGGCTGGTGGGTGGCAATTGGTCAAAACCAAATTATCCGCCCTAATATACGCTATATGGCCAGATGTTTGTGGACACCTAACCATCACTCCTATATGCGTATTGAACATCCCATTCCAGAGTTAGTCCCCGTTTGCTGTTATAAAATAGCCTCCACTTTTCCGGGCGGGCTTTCCACTAGATTTTGGAGCGCGGCTGTGCGGGTTTGTGCAAATTCAGCCTCGCGTTAGTGATGTCCGGCACGGAATTTTATTTCTATAGCGCCTTTAACCATCTTGCACCGTTGTTACAAAGCAGCTTTACAGAAATGTATCAAATCAGCGTCTAAATTGTAAACTTATAAATGTATACATTTATCCCTAACGAGCAAGATGAGAACTCCAACCAGAAGGAGGGAGTCAGGCCGGTCCAGAGAGCAGAACCGGCCAGGCATTTCGAGTCGTCCCACACGTGTTCAGTGGTAGACTTTTGTATTCCGTGGACCAAGGGGCTGCAAGCTGTTGCACGTCGCCGTAAATACCGGGAACTTAAAGCTGATTTTATGCCAAGGGTTTTCTTACAAATGCGGCGTATTCTAGTAAGGAGACAGAAAGGGAAAAATGGTGCCAATCGACCCCCACAGCCGTCGTCATCTACGCCAGTAATTGTAACCGTAGTGTCGTCAAACCCTTTGCGTTCCGTGCATTTAACTGTTCCACATCCCATCACTTTCACAGACTCTCCAGGCATTCCTCCGAGTGCAAACGCACACCAGCTCTTCAAAGGCTTCAGCTTTGTCGCGCCGGTCTCCCTGGAGGAGAGCAAGAGCTCCCCTCTAGTTAACATCCTCCCCATCGTTCAGGTAACCGTGCATGCACATCACGCAATCGTGATTCACTTTACGTCCGGATGAGACTGATGACGCCAGAATGAATGTAAAAGTTTATGAACTAGATAACAGCTCATTATGAATGAAGTTTAAATTAGCATTTTTTTTTTATTTTTTTTTTTTATTACTACAAAAAGCCAGTGATTTGAATCTATTATGCAGGTGCACAGAGCTAAAAAAAAAAAAAAAGGGGAAAATAAATAAATGAATGAATGAATGAATGAATCATGGACCAGTTATATATGGGCTGTACTAGATGTCCGTAAGAGCATTACATAACGATTGCCCAATTAAGTAAAAGCATTCGATCAAAATCTCCCGCAGTTAATATTCATCTTGGTGCTTTCTCTTTCAAGGTCAACTAGTCAGGCAGGTTAATTGCCGTTTCCACCTGAGCCAGCACGTCCTTGAACGGTTCTTTTTGAATTTGATATTTGAGACAGAGTACAAACCTGAGCCTGGTTCTTCATCGCCACTAACCAGCAATTCATCAACATTCATTTATTCTGAATGTAACGAAGACCAGTAAATGATTTATCTGCGAAAGAGGCTGTGACGGCGAATTAGTCATGTGACGCGTTTGCACAGCGTGGAAGTGTTGTAGAGTGCGAACGCGCTCAGGATGTGCTGGTTTGATCTTATTGTAAAGGGGCAGTGATGGTGTACTGAAGTGGCTGTCTGTGTTTGGGTTCAGATGCATAGCGGCATGTCGCAGTTCTCCGACGTATATGAGCTGAAAGAGGACATCGGCGTGGGCTCATACTCCATATGCAAGCGCTGCATCCACAGAGTCACGACTATGGAGTTCGCAGTGAAGGTTAGACATGCTGGACTACAAAAACAGGACCTTTTGTAATCGGCTGAGGATTTGTCTGTCGTAACCAGCAGGGGGCAGTACGATCCCAGCGAATGCTATGTCGTAACCTTCAGAGACCGTATCATTAGCTCATAAGCTCAGAGTTCACTGCTGGGGGGGGGAAAAAAAAAAAACTAATGCGATAGATCTTAATTCCCTACTTAGCAGTTATTTTACACCCAGTTGGGGCACCTTGTTGGAAAGGTGCTGCTGATTGCTGGATTTAACACCCTGTATAGTCCGCTAATACGCTTATGTGGTATTTTTTTTAAAACACGTTTCCTTTAGTTTTCTCACCATAAACAAAACAGCAGGCAAAATATGCAGGTATAATTATGCAGATATGCATTTTATTGGTGATTAGCTATGTGTTAATGAAAACAAAGCAGACTGATCTCTACATAAGCATATACATAAGCTCCCAATTTAATAACATTTTATTTAAAGCTTGCTTTAAACATTATAAGCCCCCGTAGTCACTTTATATGATATATATATATATAATGTGTGTGAGAGAGAGAGAGATAGATATATGTAGATGTATATAGGTAGATGTGTATACGGATAGATATAAGCACGTAATCGATCAGAATTTAACACCTCTCGCATGATCTCACTCAAAAGATAGTCAGGTCTAGCCGGACATGTTGGGGGATTTTCTTTTGAAACTGGTTCTACGCTGACGTATTAGACGTGACCGCTTTGAGGAATCCAAAATTTGGAGTTCCTTTGATTCTCACCGGATCGTATACTGTAACGAAGGCTTCGTGAGTACATTTTTAAAATGTGTTTATTACAAACGGCCCGAACGAGCGCACTCCAACGTCGAAACGTAACGTAAACGCAGGCCGGGTTTGAATTGTGCTGCCTTCGATTGTGAATACCTGCGTTTCTCCTTACTCTTTACTCTCTTTGGCTCCGTTATAGATTATAGACAAAAGTAAACGAGACCCTTCAGAGGAAATCGAAATTCTCATGCGGTACGGCCAGCACCCAAATATCATCACGTTGAAGGACGTAAGTCTGAACTCATCGTCTTGTTCTCAGACCTCAGTCGTGTAGTTCTGTCTGTGAATATGACTGTGTGTGTGTGTGTGTGTGTGTGCATGCGTCAGGTGTATGACGAGGGGCGATTTGTATATCTGGTAACGGAGCTAATGAAAGGAGGAGAGCTGTTGGATAAGATTCTCAGGCAGAAGTTCTTCTCGGAGCGAGAAGCGAGCGCTGTGCTTTACACCATCACCAAAACGGTGGACTACTTGCACTGCCAAGGGGTAAGGCGGAGTCAGTACCAACAATGCATGCACCTCAATCAGCAGAAATACACTGCCTTGATGAAGTATTCGTCCAGGTGTCTTCTATTTTTACACAGACGTGTCACACTTAATAGTTTCAGGTGTTCAAACAAAATCTAATAAAGATATCTAACAAAGACAACCTAAGTAAACAGACAATACAAGTGTTCTTACTTGTATGCAAAAGGAATTATGTACAGAAAATGAAAGTGACCGTAGCAACAGGTAGTGTATGGTGATTTAAAAAAAAAAAAATTTAAATTAAAAGGATTGTATTTTTGTCCAACAAAGTGAAATATAATATTCTCCCCGCAGTAACTCGGCAGTCCTCTCAGCTTTGTTATTTTGTCTCTTTAAAACTGTAAAGCAGTTTTGTATGCGAGTTAAGAAGCACACATTTATCGCACACAGGTGGTTCATAGGGACCTGAAGCCCAGTAACATTCTGTACATGGACGATTCGGGGAACCCCGACTCCATCCGAATCTGCGACTTCGGCTTCGCCAAGCAGTTGAGGGGGGATAACGGCCTCCTGCTCACACCGTGTTACACTGCAAACTTCGTAGCGCCTGAGGTGAGGGAGCTCCTCTGTGTTATCCTTGGACCATAGATTGGTCGAGTTACAGTGTCGTGCCGTCGCGATTGCGTACGGAGAACCGTCTGTTAGCAGAAACTTCTCACTGTCGTCAACGTCCTTGTGTCGACCGCTTATGTGTACTAACCAGGGATGCAAACGTGGCACCTTTCGGCGCAAATACAGAAGTAATAAAATCATAAATATGTAAAGAATTACTAAATCCAGAAATTGAGATCGTAGCAGTCAGGCATGAGACTCACTAGACGGTCAAGGTTACATTATATTACCTTACGTTACTATGTGAATATAGTATTCGTATACTATCTTCAACCCTAACCCTGAGTTACACATTTTAAAACCAATGCATTATGAAGCAGTCTAGTATCACAGTCATGCAGTACAGTCTAGGAGGTCAGGTTTTAACTGCCTACATGCCTTAAGGCAGTGGTCACCAACCCTGTTCATATAGATCTACTTTCCTGGATACTTTAGCGCCGACCGTAATCATGCCCACCTGATCATCGAAGATCTTGATCCACTAAAACAGGTGTTAGATTTTGGTCAGAGATGAATCCTGCAGGACGGGTAGAGCTCAACCTAACTTTAATTGGCTCATACGGTGATGCATCACGCGTGGGATCGTTAATCAGACTGTTATTTCTCGAGTCGTTTTGATTCAGCGAACGCTCGCCGTCACGTTTTGGATCGTAACGTTCGGTGTTAACGTCATTCCCGTATAGTCTAACGTTAGCCGGCGTACTCGTTGTTCCAAATTCCACTCGTATGACGTTATTGAAAATAGGGCGCTGGGACTACTCGTCTAACGGTTACTAACGTTTCCGTTTTCCCACAAGTCGAGCTAACGTTAACATCGTGACGTAAACGTTCGCACGTGATGGTTCCGTTTTCCGAATGGTTTCGGTTATAATCTGCACTGTTGCCTAAATATTTGAGTCTGGCATTTTTTTTTTCTTTTCCTGTTTCTGTTTAACCACAACACGACTGTGTAGGAGTGCTATACGTCACCTTGTGTTGCACTTTATTTTCTTCGATTTTATCAGTGTTTCCCTTCACCTGTGTGTTTACAGGCGACGACATCGCCCGTCATCCATCCATCCGTGCATGCTAATTAATGTGTATTAAAACTGTCAGACAGATCACACCTCGACCAATGTATGTAGTGCAGCAGGCTGTTGGCTTTTAGAAAGCGTGTTCCGTTTTAAGGAACACGCTTTCTTTAAAATCCCACCCCTGGTTTTAATTATGCCAGTGCCTTTTCAGAGCAGATCGGATATGCCATGAAAATCTGTTTTCAGCTGCTTGTATGAACACAGTCTTAGAGTAGTAACAATTTTGTCATCTTAAATAAACCTTTTTTTTGTTTGTTTGTGTGTGTGTGTGCGCGCGTGTGCGAGATTGTAGGTGTTGATGCGTCAGGGTTATGATGCAGCCTGTGACATCTGGAGTCTCGGGGTTCTTCTTTATACCATGTTAGCTGGGTGAGTGAGTGACATGCCCCTGAAGTCTACACTCGGAACCTGTAGCAGATCATGTCGTTCGTGGCTATTACAAAACGGCTATCGAGAGGTCATTTACAGACGGATATAAGTGAAAAATGACACTTGCTTGTGTGATGTATAATTTGCCGACTCTTCTTATGTAAGGCAGCTTCAATCATAAGACACTAGTTAAAACGACGACGAATAATCGTACGCATGAGTCATGTGAGCTGGGGCTCAGGTGGTAGAGCGGGTTGTCCACTAATCGTAGGGTTGGCGGGTCCGGTTCCCGGATGTCGACCAATTTTGTTATATTTGATTGATTAATTCAGTCTAACATACTTTAATATGGTAAATGCACTTATATAGCGCTTTTATCCAAAGCGCTTTACACCGTGTCTCATTCACACACACACACACACCCTCACACACCAACGGTAGCAGAGCTGCCACGCAAGGCGCTAACTTGCCATCAGGGGCAACTTCGGGCTCAGCGTCTCGCCCAAGGAAACTCCGGTATGTGGAGTCACGTGGGCGGGGAATCGAACCGCCGACACTACGATTAGCGGACAACCCGCTCTACCACCTGATCCACAGCCGCCCATAACGTTGAGTTCAGTTCATAAAAATATAATAAAATATATAATATAAAAGGGAACCAGTACGTATTAGCTTCCATTAATCCTTCCTTTTTTTTTGTTTTTTTTTCTTTTCCCCCCTGCTTCGGCTCTGTGTAGGTACACGCCCTTTGCTAACGGCCCCAATGACACCCCAGAGGAGATTCTGTTGCGCATCGGCAGTGGCAAGTTCTCTCTCAGTGGAGGAAACTGGGATACCGTCTCTGACTCCTCAAAGGTAGAACAGTTATCCTTTTCTCCATAATAAATACACTCTCCCCTTTCCAAAATCATCAGCGACCTAAAAAAATAAAATAAAATAAAAATACACATAATTAAGAGTTTGATTATTCGTTCGTAATTGTCGATAACCCATGTTAACGTCTTACTTGTGTTTCAATTCAAGTTCGTTTGTGTACATGGAAACAAACTTGTATTCAAGCTGCCTTTGGAGTATTTTGTGTAAAAGAAAGATTTATACCTGTTAGACCAGTGGTTCTCAACACGGGGAGAGATCGGAAGGGGAAGGGGGGCGCAAACGATCGTGACGCATGACGATGAAGGCTGGGGGGGGTTACAGAAGGTTGAGAACCTCCGTGCTAGACCGTTCATGTCTCATATTAAGACTGTACTGTTCTGTTTTTGGGAAATTAGTGCGACAAGATGGTGATGATTGATTAAACTTTGCAGCGCCTCTGCTCTTTCACCTGCAGGATCTTTTGTCTCACATGCTTCACGTGGACCCTCATCAGCGGTATTCGGCCGAGCAGGTACTGAAACACTCGTGGATCGCCTGCCGGGACCAGCTGCCCCATTTCCAGCTCACCCGACACGATGCACCTCATCTAGTTAAGGTAAAACAGGTATTTCTGTGAATGAGCTTGCAGTGTTGTGAAAAAGTATTGGCCCCGCGCTGATTTCTTCTGTTTTGGTGTACATCTCGTACTATGTAGTTTAGATCTTCAAACAAATTACAACGTAAAACCAAAGCAACACACAATATAGTTTGTTTATTTATTTATTTATTTATTTATTTATTTTTATTGAAGCAAATGTAAAATGCAAATTTGAAAACGAAAGTCAAAGATAAAGAATAAAGCGCCTTTTGAGTTGTTCCAAGCCTGCCTCCAATTTACTTTAATTTACCTGAACCTGGGAAGTGTTAAACTCATCTGCACGCACACACACACACACACACACACACACACACTCATTAAATTTAAATAAGTTTAAAACACTCAAATATTCAATCATACATAAGAACACCTCAACTCTTTCCCTTTACATTCTAATATCCAAGTTATTTTATGAACGCAACAGACGATTAGCCAATTTCACACTTCCGTTTTTGTTTTTTTTCCCCAGAGTGACGTTTAATGTTTGTACAGCCAATAGTAATCACGAACACCGAGGGAGGACCGGGTACAACTAAATTACGCAAATTTAGATGTCTGTTTTTGTAAGCCGGATCATAGTGGGGCGGATCATCGACCGGATCATTTTACACGCCCATACTGACAATTCACTCGCATTTGGCGGTTGTGCGTGCTGGTTTCATACCCTGTTTGTAACCCTTCCCAGACTGATGTATTTCAATCCCCTTCTTCCTCATCATTTCTGGAATTTCTTTCCATTTTGGCACAGTGTGTTACTGGTTAAAACCTTTTAACCAACTTCATGCCATTGAAAAAGTTCTATTTGATTGAACAGGGTTTGCAGTACTCGGGTCCGGTTGCGTCTAGTCCAATCTGAACCCCATCATGAACGCGGTTTCATAGATCTGGGGAATTAGTCATTACAGGGGAAAATACATTTTCACACCGGCCCAGTTGGTATTGGATAACTTTTTTTTTTTTTTTTTTTCTTCTTCTTCAATAAATAACATTATCATTTAAAAACTGTATTTTGTGTTTACTCGGGTTGCCTTTGTTGTATCTTTTTTTTTGTTGTTGTTGTTGTTTTAATTTCTGAAACAATTTAGTATGAGAGATGCACAAAAACAGAAGAAATCAGGATGGGGGCAAATACTTTTTCACAGCACTGTATTCTTTTTTTTTTTAAGAATATTTTACGTTTTATTAGAAACGAAATTGTCAGACAGTTTAATGTTTGTTGGGGGAGTATCATTGCACTTTCAGTAACTACTTCAAACTGTGTGTCTTTCAGGGAGCCATGGCCGCCACATACTCCGCATTGAATCATAAGACATGCCAGCCAGTCCTGGAACCTGTGGCAGCTTCTAGTTTAGCCCAGCGCAGAAGCATGAAGAAGTTAACTTCCACTGACATGTTGTGAACAGAAGAATCTTCACATCACTGTGTTCTCTCCTCCCCATGTTGTCTTTTTATTCGTTTGCTCCTGTCCCCGCTGTCTGGCGTTATTCCTCCGCTCCTGCACAGTGTCTAATGTCTAACTTTTTACATCAGGAAGGCTGTTTAGCAAGGTATAGACTGAGAGACTGCCCTGCAGTGCTGCTGTGTGTTTTTTCTCTCCCATTTTTCTCTTTTTTTTTTTTTTTTTTTTTTCTTTTTCCCTCAACCATTCTTCATTTTTCTTTCTCCCTCTTTCCCACTAAGTGGAAAAACAACACCAGCGCCTATTCTCATTCACTGTGACTGGCTGACCTAAAGCTGCTTTGAGTAAACTGTGCTATGCCTTCTTTCCCTAGTTTAAAGCATCTCTGTTCATTTTCCACTCCTCCTCTCCTTCCTCTACTCCTGTCTCTTGACAGTTTATCAGTGAGGGCAGGTGCGATTCTGGAAGTGTCCAGTCTTTTAAAGCCATTCAGCATGTGGCTGGAGGAATCCGGTGTATCTGAACCACTCAATGTTACCTCAAGTCGAGTTGACGAGCTGTAAGCGGAGACTTCTTTTAAGCTTTCCATGAGTGTATATAGATCGAATCTAGCGCCAGAGAGATTGTCAAACACACCGACCCGATCAACCCCGATCATATCAATTATATTTAAGCACATTTGCACTGAAGCTTGGCACGTTGTTGCTTTTTTTTTTCTTTTTTTTTTTTTCCTTTTCCCCCCCATACCCAAACTACATTCTTTTTTTTTTTTTAATTTTCAATTTGTGTTAACTTTAAAAAAATAATAATAATAATAATAAGCTAAAGATGAAATAATAGAAGCTATCAAAGGTCAATGAATGTGGACCAGAGTTCGTCGTGTTGGATCCAGTATTAGGTGAACCAAGGACTCATGGGATTTATTTGCTGACGCTCCCAGAGCAGCCATTTATCCATTTATTTATATATATATATATAATATAAAATGGATAATCGACTGTGCATATGTGTATATATTTATGGATATGTATATGTGTGTACATATATCCATAAATATCTCAAAAAAAGAAATTGTGGAAATTGTATCATATTGTATTTATTTCATTTAATTTTTAAGATTCTATTTTTCTTTCCATTTCTGTATATATTAGCATTAAAGCTCACAAAACATGCATTTTTATGATTCTTTTTGTGCAGTGCCGAACGACTGAACTGTATCGTCAGACCGTAGCGAATTGTAGGAAGCGATACGTCGCGTATGTATTGTGCACAAAAAAACAGCCGTGATGAGTTTTGCCAACGAAGAAGAACACGTGAGGCTTAGAATATCAAGCGATGATATACGTACACGTTTTCATTTATCGCACGGCTGCAGCATAATCTAGTGGTGGCAGGTGTTTACACATTTCAGATGGGCTGAGAAAAGTAGGCCTGTGTTTGGCTACGGTGTCAACTGACGTTTGTTTACAAGTATGAGTTGTCTTAATATATTGTTTGGTTTTAATATTTCGGATCATAGGGAAACTATACGGTGCTAATGAAAAGAAGTCGAACTTTTAAAAGCACTTCAGTGCAAGTTGCAGCTGAGTACAGCAGACAAAATGCTTTAGAAGAAGGAAATACGTGCACAGATCAGAGCCGTAACGTTACATTGAATAACGTTGATTGTCTCGGAGTGTGCGAACATCCATTGTGATGGCTAGACGACTGGGTCAGAGGATCTCCAAACTGGTAGGTCTTGTGGGGTATTCCCAGTATGCCGTGAGTACTTACCAAGGGAGGACAACTTTATGAACCGGAGACAGGGTCATGGGCGACCAAGTCCCATGATGCACATGGGAAGTGAAGGTTAGCTGATATAGTCCAATCTCACAGAATAGACAAGTTAAAAAAGTTAACGCTGGCTATGATGGAAAGGTGTCGGAACACCATCACGAGCATCACAGCTTGCTGCGTATTGGGCCGCGTAGCCACAGACCGATCAGAGTGCCCATGCTGACCTGCTCACTGCTGATGGTGCCTACAGTGTGCACATGTGCATCAGAACTGGACCATGGAGCAATGGAAGAAGGTGGCCTGGTCTGATGAATCACGTTTTCTTTTATCACGTGGACGGCCGTGTGCGTTGTTTACCCGGAGAAGAGATGGCACCACAATGCACCATGGGAAGAAGGCAAACTGGCGGAGGTAGTGCGATGCTCTGCGGAATGTTCTGCCTTGCATCCTGACATTCATGTGGATGTTACTTTGACACGTACCACCTTCCTCCTACACAATATTGCACACTAATGGCAACGGTATTCCCTAATATCAGTGGCGTCTTTCAGCAGGATAACGCGTCCTGCCACGCTGCAAGCATTGTTCAGGAACGGTCTGAGGAACATGACAAAGAGTTCGCAGCTGTTGAGATCAAGGTCGAAGGATCCCAAGCGTATGCACTTTTCTACGATGGGGTCACTTCTGAATAAAAATGGCTCTGGAATTGTTTACTCTTCCATCATGGATAGCATTAACGTTCGCCTTACAGTGGGTTTCCGTAAGCCTGTATTACCTGATGGTACAAAATATATTTCCCGGATAATATCAACAATACGCTTATGAGTTAAATGGTGAATCCATCTTTCGCTTAGCAGAGAGGGGTGTTCCTAACATTACACCGGTGGACAGACGAACGTGCTACATTCGTGTCTGGGATAAAGCATTGTTTTCGCTATTGTGATATTTCCTGCAATAAAACATTGTTACAGCGTTTACAGTTTACTCAAATGTGTCCACTTTCTGTAGAATACGCCACATGCCAAGGAAAGGAAATGCAGCTGCTTTTCTAAAATCTAGATGCCCGAGTAGAAACCACAAGCCGCGACAGTCTGATTTAGTGAAGGCCAGATCTTCATTTTGAAGAGATGAACTTCATTCATCCGAGATGCAAGATTCCAAGAATGACTCATTTAGTCATAATCAGTTAGGATCCACACATACAAACTGGCTCCAGTTGCAGAGACGTCAACAGATTTCCCTAGATGGCTGTACTTCATGTAAGTATTGACATTTTCCTTATTTCCAAGACGTTAGTTCATTGACCAGGGCTTCAAGGTGAGGGTGTGTCTGCCGAATAGTCAGTAGCCGATATTCTGCGTCGTTCACTAGTTTATTTAATGCCCGACTTTCATGTTCTTCACCACCAGCTTCTCCCCACTATAAATCCTAGACTGTGCTAAAACACATTCTGCTCTCACACACACACACAGACGTTGTGTACGTCCACACGATGCCACAGTCAGCTGACTTGGAGTAACCCCACTGAGAATGCCACTGAACAGTGGTGTTAATTACACTGTCAGAACCTGCTCTTTATTCTGGCTGTCATCACATTAATCACCCTTTAACGTCTACCGCAATCTTCCAGAGATCTACTGTTTGTGTTTGGGCTCGTGGTTTTGGTGTATCCGAGTCATCGTATTTGCTTTGTGCACTGATGAGATGGATATTGTTTGGCTACGCTGTGGAAATTGCTCCCGTTTGCGTTACGGCTTAGATGGAGGTGCGCTCAGGTGTGAATCTATTTATGCCAATTAAAGATGAGCCCCTGAAGTAAGCCAATTAATGTGCTGTGCTTAATGAAGTCATTAGCTGTCAGATTAGCTTTTGGAAATGCCTGTCAACAGTACATGCAGGCAGAACACTTGGCTAATAAAACCAGCGAAATTAATGGAGTGAATAGCATAGATAATGACTTAATGTGGAACATATAGGACAAAGACTGATCAGTCTGGTGCCTTAAATACAGATGTCACTGAGGCAGAGGTTTATTTGAAAAAGATTTCTGGCCGATGCTTGTTGGAAATTAGAGAGGAATTAAAAAGGCTTCCTTGACTGTAGCTTGGTTTTAGGGACACTCCTGGATGTTGTGTTATGGGTGAAGATTTCATTTTTGTATTTCTTTTTACTTTATTTCTACAAGGATCTGTGCTATATATATAAAACTGTAATGTACAATCAAAAGATTCGAATGCTGGGAGAATTCCTATTTCTATACTCTAAGATAGAACATAAATGTACGTGTAGAGTCTCGTTCAAACACCAGTGACCCTGTTTGGCTGCAGCGTTTGGAAATGAGCAACTCTTTGATTGATGAGTACAGTACAGTCTGTTCACGTCTCTCATGGAACCGACTGTTTTGATCATAGATACGAGAACCGTATTCACGATCCACTCAGTCTACAAACATTACATGTGCATTCATTAGTGCTGCATTTGTACTAACGCTACAACAAAGCTGTTTTGGTACTTTATCGACATCCTTTACACTATTTCTACCTTTCCTTACCTTTTATGTTTATGCTATGACGTGTAGTCTTGAGTATATAACGTGTGTATAACACAGCCGCATAACTTGAGATTGACCGCTCGTTACATTTATATGAAATGATACCGTTGCACACAAATACCGAGAATCGGGAGATATAATATTGGTCGATTTTTCTGATATTCACTGTCCATGTCGTTTTATTTATAATCAGTGGCCGTGCACTTATGCGATACGAGTATGACGCAGGTCATTCTGTGTGATTGGGCTAGGTTGTGAATGGGTTATACTTATTATTCTCGTTTCGAGGTGGCACGCGGGTGAAGCGGGAAGCTCCAGTTTCCCTGGTTCGATCCTGAGCTCGGGTTACTGTCTGTGCGGCGCTCCTGTGGATGTTCTCTCGGTTTCCTCCAGGCGTCCCATCCAGGGTATAGACCCCGGATCTACCATGACCTTGACCAGGATAAAGCAGTTGCTGAATGTGAGTGAGGTGAGTGTAGTCTGATTTATTGATGCGTAATTAAATGAGGTCATTTAGTCATACAGTAAGGTCTTCTATACAGTACGTCATTTTATTTTATTCAATTCAGCCTATTTATTTTCACGTATTTTGCTGGATAAGCTCTCAAGTTACCATAGGTACCTTAGCTGAACCCTCGACTGCACATTGTTGCCAAATGACAGTACACCATTTATTTGGATACTTTACATGAAATGACTATAGAATAAATAAATATCGTTTGTTTTTGTCTTTATTTAAAAAAAAAAAAACCCAAACAAACAAAAGCATTAGCCTATTTACTGTACAAAATAAGAAATGGTAGGAAAAAAGATGCATGGCTTAATCTTTTTGTCAAGGCTGACTCAAAACCATTTTAATGATGTTTGCTCATTTGGGACACACATTTTCATTGGTTTAGGTCTTTTAATTTCTTCTTCAATGACATCTTTTTTTAAAAAAAAAAAAAACAAACAAAAAAAACCCCCAAAAACATTTAATTTTTTGTAGCAAACTCCAAATCTCCAACGTCATCACCATATTGGAATAGTGTATGAATACAGTAGACAAAGTAAAAAGAACCCCCAAAAAGTACTGCATATAAAGAGTCTATAATTCATTTCTCACAGCAGTAAGAAGAAGTATGAAAAGTTAGAAAAAGTTAACCGCAAGCTTTCGAAAATCCCAACAACCCCAACAATCTCTCAAATTATTTGAACACAACAGTTCTCTCTCTCTCTCTCTCTCTCTCTCTCTCTCTCTCTCTCTCTCCTTGTTGCCACTCTACATTACAAGTAATGTATCCTAGTCGTTCGGTTGTAAGAGGGCAAATGCATTAACATTAATGTGTTTTACTTGAGTAGAACCCCCTTTTAAGACTGTCCCCATTAACCTGATCCATGCTGTCCCAAATCACCACACTATGTTTATTAAAAATGAATAAATCACTAAACTTACCCGGATTCACACAGTATCTGGACATCAATAACATAAATATGAAATGTAATGAGTCATATCACGGCTAAGTGGGATACCGTGAGGCTCATATCAGTATACGAAATATGAAAGCTGACCTTACGTTAACTACTATCATTGAGTATGAAATATGAAACATTCAGTCGGTCATTCATTCATCTGCAGTAAGCAGTTTATCCTGGTAGTTAGGGTTGTGGTGGACCCGGAGCCCAGCGCGGTAACGATGGAGGCAAGGTGGGAGCGTTCACGCCGATGGGACACCAGTTCATTGCAGAGCACCGTGCGCGCACACATTTACACCTACAGGCAATTTAACATAGCGAACATGCGACGAAACGCAATATCAATCATGTTAGCATTCAATTTCAATCAATAAACTCTTACATATTTTCTTAAACGTCAGCAAGCAAGTTGACTAGTTGGTTACATTTATCTATAAGCTTTTCTAGACACTCAAAGCGCTTTACGTAGTATGGGCTGGGGGTCTCGTGAACCACCACTAGTGTGTAGCATCTTCCGGGATGATGAGACGGCAACCACTGTGTGCCAGAACGCTCACCACACACCAGATATTAGTGGAGAGGAAGAGAGAGTGATGTAGACAATTCAGACATGGGGATTATTATGGGGCCATGATAGAGAAGGGCCAGTGGGGGAATTTCGCCAGGACCCCGCTACTCTTTTATGATAAGTGTCCTGGGATTTTTAACAACCACAGACCTCGTCAGGACCTCGGTTTAATGTCTCATCTGAAAGACAGTGCTGTTTTTACAGTATAGTGTCCCCGTAATTATACTGGGGCATTAGAACCCACACAGGGTGAGCGCCCCCTGCTGGTCTCACTAATACCACTTCCAACAACAAGCTTAGTTTTCTCCCAGGAGGTCTCCCATCCAGATACTGGCCCGGCTCAACTTCAGTGGGAAACCAGGTGAGAACTGCACGGAGCTATGGCTCTGGCTAGCGGGCAGCTTGTGAAATTGCATGGACACTGAACACTCCTGTACTTAACAGTTGCTGTAATTACGACCATGTTGACGTGCATCAGGTGAAGGGAAGTGGAAATGCACGTTTCTTGCTGTGTCGATGTGTCTGGTCACTGGGTGAATTTCTGTTTAAAAGCAATGCCAAAAGTAATTACAAGTACAAAAAATTAAAGTTGAGTGGGCCTGTGGGATGTTTTTTGGATCGCGCAAAAGGGATAGGAAGTACCACTGGTTAACCAGCTGAGTAAAGGGCTTGTGAGGTAGGTAAATTCGAAAGGTTTTTAGTGAAAGAAATGACATTTCATAGAAGGTTTGCACATTTAAGGACAAACTTTTTATTTTAAATGAGCAGCTTATACTAAAAACTGTGGCTTCACATGGTCGGACTGCTGAAGAGGACCTCGTCCCTTCCTCCCCCCCAGATGACGCAGCTTCTCAGTGGGGTGTGGACTGGCTGAACGGCAAATAAATCAACTTTATATTTAAATAAAAAATCAAATAAAAATTCTTGCTATTAAAGCGGTGTTTTTTTTTTTTTTATAATCAGGTTTGATCAGAATGTAGAGCCTATGGATGCTGAACATACCTGATGAACACTTGGATGCCAGAAGCGTGCACTAATCCCATCCTGATCATCTGCAGATTGCACGTTACGTATTTGTGTGTACTTTTAAGCATGAATTCAATTGCCTGTTTTATAACTAGAAATACTGATCAAACACAAAGCAGTCACTGATTACCGTAAAGCCCGTCCATCCATCCATCCATCCATCTTCTACCGCTTATCCTCTTCAGGGTCACGGGGAAACCTGGAGCCTATCCCAGGGAGCATCGGGCACAAGGCGGGGTACACCCTGGACCGGGTGCCAATCCATCACACACACACTCACACACTATGTACATTTTGGACACGCCGATCATCCTACCATGCGTATCTTTGGACTGGGGGAGGAAACCGGAGTACCCGGAGGAAACCCCCGTAGCACGGGGAGAACATGCAAACTCCGCACACACAGGGCCACGGCGTGAATCGACCCCCCACGACCCTGGAGGTGTGAGGCGAACGTTCTAACCCCTAAGGCTCTCAAGGGATTTGAGCCATACGTTATAGAATCTCGTCTGCGTATATACAGGGTTTTATGGTAAACACCAGGCACTCGAGGAGAGAAAAACTTTTGCTCGTTTGTTTTAGTTAAAGTAGGCGCTTAAAAAGTTTACACTACATGCACACTTTCTTTTTCTTGTACCTGTCATCTTTTTCCTACAACAGAATGTGCATTTCGCACGCATTTGTTCACTGAGGATATAATATACAAAATAATTAACACCTCGGTTCTGTAGTTGGCAATAATGAGAGAAAATAGAATGTGGAACTCACTAAATTTTTGATCCCGGTTATGTGATCGTGGCCACGTCACACTGGTCTACTGCATGCTATAGACTACAGTAGTAGGAAGCTTAGGATACTGGTGCACTGGGCCTATACAGCATATAGGCACAGCATTTGTGTACTACACACTGCCTAATTTCTCCAACTCTAAATTTAGTGCTGATGTATTCTTCTTTTTAACCAATCCTTTAGCTATGTGCACATATTGGTGTTAAACCGCCGTTTTTATCCCATCTCTTCAAGCGAACAAAATCGTCACTTCCGTGGAAACATGGCGGAAAGTATCGATACAGAAGGAAGCTGTTGAAACGGGGGATGTTGTAGTTGTGGTTGTTTATTTTTTCCCAATAGGCTATAATAAATGATCTGAAGACGAAACGCTATCACAACCTTCATGTCATCTTGCGACCGGATGCAGTGCCTAATATTTGGGAACGGAATGGTGTGAGACCGTCCTGGGAGGTTATTATAGCTACTGAATCATGTCGATTTGCACAAACTTTGGCTCAGGCATTTCACAATGACAAAAACTTTGGAAATGCTGTGCAAGTGACAGAAAATCTCCCACGTGCGCTAAAATTTCCAATCACATCAGCCAATTATCCAATCACGTGATTTATCAAGGGAACAATGCGTCAGTTTTTTAGGTGCACATCCAGGTAAATGTGTTTCCAGCGTAGTTTATGCACGTCTACTTATCAAATAAAAAAAATGCACAAGGGTTTTATTCGATCTTCTTCGCCTCTTGACCTTAGTGACAACCGGCGACGATCATTTGTTGTGTCATGGTAAAGTTTGTTGTACTGGCAGAATGAAATGGTAATTATGTCATTGCTAAACGGCCACTCACGCTGTGCCCCTCCGTGCAGGAGGGATAGCCCTCGGTTAAAATGTTCTAGCGCCAGGGCTGTAGCGAATCAACCCGAACCTTCCAAACTTTGGCTTGGAGAGCGCGAGGTGCGACCTCCTGTGGTGAAATGCACACTCCGGAAGTGCTGGACAAATTAGCCGGAAGGACGCAGCTCGAGGAGGGTCATTATACAAATCCCAGACGTCACTTTCTGCCTGTAAACAAGCCTTAGCTTTTCTGCACAGCAGATGGGCTGCAAAGTGAAGCTATTGGTCACTTGTCTTTACTGCTATTACTACTACTACATTATTATTATTATTATTAATAATAATAATAATAATAATAATTATTATTATTATTATTATACAGGCTGGGAAAAAAAAAACCTTTCTCACATAATTTTCATGTAGGTCTGTCATCTTTTTCCCATAACACACTACACTATGCTATTTAAGCTCCTTGCCTCCTCATCCGAACCTCCCCATGGGCCTGAAGGTTGCAGGCTGAGAAAATGCATATCTTAGTCTGAATTAGTATTCAAGTCAGGCACTGCATTTCAAGGCAAACCCCCCCATCTCTCTCTCTCTCTCTCTCTCTCTCTCTCTCGCAAACAAACAAACAGACTTTCAGCATTAGGCCTTAGATTAGATTCCATTCTTACAGCCACTGCATCCTTAAAACACTGCTGCTTTAGTTCTCTAGCCTAGATGATTGCCTTACAAAATGTAATTTCGATAACCCTGGGTAATTTCAAGTTCCGGGGTGACATAAATCCCCCCCCCGTGTAAAATGCATTGCAGATTGCAGCAAATATTAGTCAAATAAATGGAGTGTGAAAGATGGTTGAATTCATTGGAAAACACAAAGAGAAAACATTCAAATCAAAGTATAGGCAAATTATTGAAATAAATAATAATAATAATAATAATAATAATAATCCTCATCATCCTCATAAAGCCAACTCACATTTGTAGCTACATAAACCCGACCAAATCTAATCTATTGAAAAATAGGTATTTAATCCCGGTGCTCTGAAGAAACCCTGCTAAAAAAAAAATTAGTCTAGAACTCAAATTATACCAAGTTGTTTTATTCCAACATACATTATACAGTTTGCTCCAAAAACATAATACAAGCTTTATACTGAAAATAAATAATCGCTTGACCTGTTCTTAAATTTGGAATAGTACTGCCGAAAACGTCAATTTCTTTCATGAAAATATCTTTCCTTTTTTTTTTTTTTTTTTTTTTTGTGTGTGTGTGTGTGTGTGTGTGTGTGTGTGTGTGTGTGTGTGTGTGTTCTTTTTCTTTTCCTTTTTTACATCACTAAGTGCATGGGTAACTAAACGGCATTTCGTTTAAATTAATAAATTCAAAAAGTTTGTAATATACAAAACTGTACAGTATTGGAAAAAATATTTAGGAAACGAAGCAATAACAGGAGTATTTAAGATTATAAAAAACTTTTAGATACTAAACGTGTAGAATAAAATAATATAAGTGGAGCGCAACGCTCGCGCTGGCAACGTAGCTTTCTGTTCGGTTTTTTAGTGTTCGGTACACAGTAATGTGGTCAATGATGGATGACTTCAAAACAAACCAACACAGCCTTCAAACTGGAACTTTTGTCTGCTTGTGCTGTATTTCTTTCTTTGCCTTGGAATGTCGCATGGAAATAAAAAATAATAATAATAATAATAAAATAAAAAAAATACACGATGGTGACATGAGTGCAGAGAAATGGCACGACTGAAAACCAAGCCAAAGTTGATCGAATGCTTTGAGATGAAAGACATCAGACAGCTGAACAATCACGGCAGTCTGTCGTCTTATTAGAGAAATGTGCAAAGTAAACACTAGCGCATGGAAAGCTAGGCAACTTGACCAAAAAAAAAGAAAAGAAAGAAAGAAATAAAAAAAAACATTATGCGTAAAAATAAAATGGCCAAAAATTACTCAACCTGATGTATAATTGTTAGGCTTTTTTTTTCTTCTTCTTAAACCAAGGCGCTGGGAGGTCTTTTTAATAGGCACAATATTTTCATATTCTTGCTGTGATACAAAAAAAGAACATTTTGGTAAAGAACGTCCATTTGCGATTCAAATAAACGTTTTTTGTTTGTTTGTTTTTTTTTTTGTTTGTTTTTTTTTGTTTTTTGGCGCATTAATGCCCATCTCGTGGGAAAGAGAGTCAAAAACTGAAGGACAAGATCTCGCGTATTGTTTTTCAGGCTCAGGGAGCCTTAAAAAAATCACATAAAATAAAAAATAAAATACAAAATAAAAGATGAACGAGAGCGCTCTTGGTCAGAGATCACGGCAAGAGGAGCTGTCCGTGTTGACGGTGTGAGAGTAAACCTCGTGTCCTTGCTGCTCTCCTGGCGGCGTCATGCGCTTCTCCTTTTGCCGTCGGTTGCAAAACCAAACGCGCACCACCTCCTTCTCCAGCTGCAGGCTGTCCGCTAGAGATGAGATCTCCTGCGCCGCTGGTTTGGGGCACTTCAAGAAATGGGTTTCGAGAACACCCTTGACGCTCACCTCGATCGATGTCCGTTTCTTGCGCTTCCTGCCCTGCGCAGCGATCTTATCGATGCTACTCGGGCTGCCCGTGGACGAGTCAGCCTCCTCGAGCCACTTGTTCAGCAGCGGTTTGAGCTTGCACATGTTTTTAAAGCTGAGCTGCAGCGCTTCGAAGCGACAGATTGTGGTCTGCGAGAACACGTTGCCGTAAAGCGTGCCGAGTGCCAGCCCGACGTCGGCCTGCGTGAAGCCGAGTTTGATCCGGCGCTGTTTGAACTGTTTGGCGAACTGCTCGAGCTCGTCGGATGTCGGCGTCTCCTCATCCGAGTGGTCGTGGCAGTGGTGCGCTCCCAGATCGCCGGGCTCGGGCGTCTCGCGTAGTCCGGGATGCAAACTCTGGGTCGGAGCAGAACTCGGTGGCGGCGGCGTTAAACCGCCGTGCATGCCGTTCACAGAGAAACCCGTCTGGGAGTAGATGTTGATGGATGACGAGTTGTGAGACGCGGGCGTGCCCCATGCGCCCGCATGATGATTCGTGTGCGGCGAATGGTGCGCCACATGCGCCGTCGAGCGGTGATGGATGATCGCCCCGAGCTGAAGGTCTTCCCGTCCCGGCTTTACGTCCTGCTGCTCGAGAGACGCCGACCAAGGGCTGCCCTCGGCTAAGTTGCTCACCCACTGGTGCCCGATCGGGTGTCCATTACTCTGCACGCCCTGCAGGTAGTCGCTTTGGAGCAGTTTCTGGTGGTTTCGGAAAGGGCTCCCCCCTTGTTGCATGACCGAGGCGTCCGGATGGACCATGGAAGTCGAGGTGAGAATGCTGTAGGGATTCGAAGCAGCTGTGGCCATTGCTTACCAGAGATCCCCCCTACTAGTTATAATGTGGCTAAGGGAGCAGCTTCAGCCTTTGACATCTCCCAGACTCTGGAGCCAAAGCGGCAGGCAGCGAAATGACTGGCAGCCGCGACGGCCAATCGAAACGAGGCTCACCGCCTCGCTGGTGTGTCACAGCCACTGGTGAAGTGGGAGGCCTCTTAAATCCCGACGATACCGGAGCATTTGTGGAGTAAAACGACACAAAACAGGAAGTGAATCTATTTTTTTTTTTGCTTTTTTTTTTTTTGTTTTGAAGTGTAGAGATTGTCTAATATGTGAATCGTAGTTATTGTAGTATCCCCTCTTTTTTTTTTTTTTTTTTTTTTAGGTGCTGTCATTACCCCCGGTTTTCCCCTTCACCTTCACTGACATCAACTTGTAGCTGTCTTCATTTGTCTGCTTCGTTGAAGAAGTTGATTGTTCATTTTAAATGTATTTTTATTTATTTATTTACTTATTTATTTATTTATTTGTCTAGAAAAGTTGATATTCTCTAGAAGCGCAGTCTAGAATGCTCCATAGAAGAACAACAGAAACATTGTCGATTCCTTCGTTCATTTACCAATTTACACTTGCCTTTTGGTCAAATGAACAATTTCAGCAACGAATAGCAAAGTTCTTAGATGCTTTTTAAAAAATTAAATAATTATATATATATATATATATATATATATATATATATATATATATATATATATATATATATATATATAAATTTTTTTCCCCCTATAATATTTAAAAATGGAGGGTCTATTCTCAGTGTACTTCTAAAAAAAATACTCTCTGTGGTTCTTGACAACACTTGGAGATCTTGCACGTAGGTCTTTAAGAATCAAGACAGGTCTTCACTGAGTTGGAGGGGGAAAAAAAAAAAAATACGTCTCTGCATATTTCAGAGGTTACCTAGCTGCGTAATTATATTTGCCATTAGAAGACTGCACTGGATTCCCCTTATTGGTTTGAAATTCCATTAAATATATTGCAAGAGCTCCCAGGTTAAGCTTGATTTAAATTTGCATACATTTTCATACATTTAGCAGAAATAAAAGAAGGCTACCAGCCACCAGAAAGTCATTAAAGACTGCAGTTTCTCTAAGGAGAGAGATCAGGAGGAAATACCGAGGAAGCTAACAGCCCCTAACAGGTGAGCGTTTCGCAGTCTTACAAACACGTCCTGTAGATGGCTTATATGCATTTTTTTTTGGTGACAGTCTAGCATATAGAGGGAATGTAGAGGAATAAAAGGAGTGTAGAGACACTTGAATTTCATCTTATCCATCGGTTATGCAGTGGGTTCACCCAACTGACTTGTACCATATTTAATAGGCTGAGTGAATACACATTAAGGGCAGTGTTATATATTTATATATACTATATAAAAGGTTTTTTTTTTTGTAAAATTTTTTTTAATGCAAGCACTATGCGTTGTGTCTTTGTTTGAGTATGTTTATGTTTCAGTTTTATTCACAGCATCTGTGAGTCTATTAGGCTTCACGAAAGAGAAGAACATTTATTCTGGGGAAATTTGTGATATTTTGTACTTTGATAAACGTATCGATTTCTTTGCACACAAAAAAAACAACCTTTGAAGTTGGGACAGAAATGTAAGTAGAATACGTCTGGAAACGTTTTCCTCATGCTCGTGTGATACATCACACACACACACACACACAAAAAAAAACTCCTTAGATGCTACTGTTGGCTTCATGAGTTCAGGTATAGAATAATTTCATTTCAGTGCAGATGTTAAATGAATGCATTCTGCGATTTAGCAAGTAAAATATTCAAGATGTACCGTGCAATGCAAATCCAATAATGCAGACCAGAATCCAGAGGTTTTATGGGAATTATTTACAGACTATGTTGTGATTTTTTTTTACGGGAATTATTTAGGCTACATATTTTGGGATATTCTCTCTAGAATGTATATTTGAGACACAGAGAGGAAATAAATCTATAGGACTGAAGCAGACTGAGCTCCTTGCCTCGTCCTCACTCCATAGTCTAAGTTTCCAAGTGTAACAGATGCTGCTCTCAGGCCGAGGCCCTTTATTCAGGCGCACATTTTTCCCTCCCGATCCGCGTTTCCATAGCGAGCTGAATAAAAGGCAAATCCGCGTCCCGAGCCGAATAAAGAGCCTCATTGAAAAGAGGGCCCAAGCTGGACGCTGCGGAAAAATCGGAACGCCCCAGTGCCTCATATGCTACTGTTACAACGGAGCATACTTGGGGGCAACGATAGGAGTACCAGTCTCATAGTAATAATAATAATAATAATAATAATAATAATAATAATAATAATAGCGTAGAGGGATCAAGGATAACCAGGGTTTCTCGTATACCGGTTCACTTTTGAGACATTCTCGAAATATGTGCGACATCCATAAATAAATAATACGAATAATAAAAATAAACAGTAGCTTATAAATGTAGTGCTTTGATACTTATTTTAATGAGCATTGTAAATAACATACCGGGGGGGAATAATGTTTTGTGAGAAATACACTGTAGCCTGTACAAAATATAAAATAAATGAGATTAAAGAGTGTTAAATAGTACAGATCTTTCCCCTTGCTGTAAAAATGAGAAGTTTTGGGGAGTTTAATCGGATTGGCAACCCTTAAAATATCCTCCAGGAACTTTTAAATTTTTTATTTTTTTTAAAATTTATTTTAGGCCTATTATTAGTTTCTCCTAGGCTACATATTAATCCTTGATAATCTATTAACTGACATGAACAGAACCCGAATAGTCTACCGATTACATTTTAAAGTCCAATCAAATATATTATATAGGAAATATATCGAGTACTGTACATTGCGTGAACCTAGGCTTATTATTCTTCTTCATAAAAAAAAACAAACCCTGTTTTAAAACGGACTGTCGGTTGTTAGTCATGTGACAGGCGTGTTTTGTTGGTCGTTTTAGGTTGAGTATGTTTGGACGGTGTTTGCGTCTGCTCTGTGTTCCCACATGCATTTAGCTCGCGCTGTGCAGCAGCATGGCGCCCGGGTCGAGACCTGTCACGCGCGCGTCACGACCTCTTTAACATGAGCGTGAGCGCGCGCTCCCTGCGACCTTCATAATCCCGCTGCTCCCTGCACGAGCTGCTCATACACCGGCTCTAAAGTTAAAGGAATAATAATAATAATAATAATAAAACTAAACTAAACTAAACACAACCAGCGATTTATTCTTTACACTCCGCGCCATAAACAACCGATTCGCTCTTAAATGCGACATCTGAGCATCTTAACTTCATATGCAATGTCTTCTGATCATGCTCCTTGGTTTGTTTGTTTTTTTTTTTTGGGAACTTAAAGACTTAACAGACCTTTATGAAAATGTCAACTAACTACACAAAATTATCTGTATTATAAGTACAAGGGAAAGGAAATGTTCAGGGAAAGCATCATTACTCCATTAATCCTTCGTCACAATATCTGTAGGGTTTATAAGTGCTTATTAATTTGAGATAATTAATTGTTAACATTTACAATTTTCCTGGTAGTAACTTTGAAACATAATGCAACTAAAGCACAAAATATTATTATTATTATTATTATTATTATTATTATTATTATTATTATTATTATTATTATTATCCAACAACAACAACAACAACAATAATAATAATAATAATAATAATAATAATAATAATCGTGCAATATTTACAATCCATTTTCTGATAGGAATTGTAAAAAAAAAATATTTAAAAAACATATAAATGAAAATTCTTTTACTTAGTACTGGCATTAGGGTGTTTTTTTTTCTTTTTCTTTTTTCGGGTAGCCTATTTTTTTTTGCTAATTAAAATAGCTTTAGGGAGTATAATAGACGGTTGCACGCTTTCCTCACCCTACACACACACACACACACACACACACACACACACACACACACACTATAAGTACAAACAGAGTCGGCTTGGTGCTGTTAGCCCAATGAAATGAGACCTCAAGGCAGTTTGGCAGGGATGCCACGCTGGAAGAAATGCATTAGTAACGCCAAAGCAAAGAGGATGTAGGACAGGGACTGGGGTGAGCAGCAGTACTCCATGCAGCTAGTGCTGGATGTTTCATCCCTAGAGGAATTCATAGTAATAAATGAAGGTACATCTATAATTTATAAAGACTCCCCTCTTTGTTTCGTCTCCAACTTAAGTCCCGAGGGCTATGTGTTACAGAGACGGGTCTTCATGGGCAGCGCTCAAATTCTCTTATATGTCAAAGTGAACAAGTCCGTTCTTGTGCATAATCATGTTTGTGCTAGAATACGTTTTCCAACCTGGTTTTGATAGTCAGTGACAGGTTCAGCCTCTGAATCTAGACCTCTACTGGACTAAATATCCACATGTTAATCAGAGTATAAACAGTGAATGCGTTTTTTAAAAAAATATTTCATTTATTTATATATATATATATATTTTTTAACAGTCGGGTAGAAGTCTATAAAGGTTCGATCTTAAAACCTTGCAGAACTGAGACATTTTGTTTCATATGTTTCATATTTGTTTCCACGGGTCTCTCTGATATAGCCTAGGTCTAATCCACATTATGTCGGTTTATTCCTACTTCAAGGCCCGAATTTACAGCAAGAGACAAATTTGTTTAAAGACCCACATTTCAAGTTATTTCTCTTTCTCTCGCTCTCTATATATTAACTGAGTAGTGTAGATATTTTACACCACTCGAATAAGACACTGCATAAATTAGAGATTCTGCAGTTTACCGTCCAGGTGTGTATGGCTACGTGCGTAATAACAGGAGTAAAGACTGGATTACGCAAAATAAGCAAAACGTTAAGTAACAAGTCAATGCCTATGTTCTGTTTCCCTTCTCCTTACACTTCTCACTGATCCACTCAGTGTAAAATATAAAAATCCGATCTGTGATGAGTGATTAGAAATGAAATAAACGTCTCAATAAAGCACAGTTTTCCTCATGAAATACAAATTAGGCGTATTTACGCAATAGTGATGACTTCATACTGAATATCTCGAAAGTAACACGTCTTCGAATCACGTTCTCACTAAATCTTCTTCATGTCTGTGTTTAGGAGGCCCAAGCACGATTTACTGCATGATTAAACCCACAGGTTAGCAAAGTAAAAACAGGTCCGACATGGGGATAAATATTTAGTTCCAAGGTTATAAGCCGTGTTACAGGGAATCATTTGGCACGATGACGACAGGCATCCACTCAGAGAACACACTTTTATTAAAACGATCATTAGGTCCGAGGTGACATTATTAAGAGACATTACTGACATGTAGGACATTATTTGTACCTATTTTATTTATTTATTTATTTTTTAATTATTGTGGTTTTATATTGAACAACTAAATGGTAATAATAATTTTGCTAATGATGGCCTATGAGTTCCACTAAAAAAAACAACAACAAACAAACCCTGCTTTTATTAACTAAAAATAAATGTTAAAATTTATTAAAAGTAAGTAAGTAAGTAAGTAAGTAAGTAAATAAATAAATAAGAGCATATTTTGGTAAAATATTTTGCAGAAATAGTATATACATACATACACACATACATATATATATATATATGTATATGTGTATATGTGTATGTGTGTGTGTATATATATATATATACATACATATATATATATATATGTGTGTGTATATATATATATGTGTATATATGTGTGTGTGTGTGTGTATATATATATATATATATATATATATATATATATATATATATATATATATATATATATATATATATATACCTTACATATACCTATATATACCTATATACATATACATATACCTTATATATACCTTATATATACCTTGCTAACTCTTTGAACAATGTGAAGGACCAGTGCAGGAGATGACAACAGTGCAAGAGTTTTGGTCCGCACCTGCACTAGTTTATGTATATATATATATATATATATATATATATATATATATATATATATATAAAATCAAAACGTTTAACACCAATATGTGCACATAGCCAAAGAATTGGTTACAAATAATCTGTTTTCTACTTACTTAAGTGAAATAATGCAGTGCTGGGCAAACAGATAAACAAAATAATAAACAAATAAGTGTATATATATATATATATATATTTACTCATTGATTAAAATGCACATAGTTTTATTGTTTGGAAAATGTCCTACAGTGTCTAAATATTTCCCAAGACTATAATCACCATGCCATTTCCAAAGACTAAATCATCATGCCATGCCATGTAACTACTTTAGGGGCTACTCCAAACACAGGTTTAATAACATGCAAGGTGCAAGTCGCACTTCTCTGTTCAGGTCATCAATACACAATCGACAGAACATCCATTTGACACCGCACAAACATTTCGGTTTCTTTCTCTTTCAGTTCATGAACACGACCTGTTTGTGAAAAGTAAATAAGCTGCATTATCTCCGAGCTACGAGGTGCGTTTGAACATGTTTCCGCTTAAATGCAACATGCATCTGATGAAAGTAATCTGATTAAAAGGAAGAAGCTGTGGATCGTTACACCTCTCCAGTTCACCAAGCTGCAGCAGATAATCTGATCATTCCCCAAAGCAAAATATATATCTTAGAAACGAAGGGTCTGAGAAGGAATGTTGTTCTTGGTGTCCTTTTATTCATTCGAAGATCCGAGTGAGCTCATAGAAGTGTGGGAGGTTCTGATGTGCTTCATAACTTGAATTACCATCTCTTTAACTTCAAACAAACTCTTCATGCCTTTCCTCTCCATCCAGATACAAAGGATACTGGACTGAGAAGAACCGCTCTGTAATGGATCTCTATTCTCCAAACCACTCAGGCTAACTCTTTGAACAATGTGAAGGACCAGAGCAGGAGGTGACAACAGTGCAAGAGTTTTGGTCCGCACCTGCACTAGTTTTTGTGTGTGTGTGTGTGTGTGTGTTTATAAATCAACAGTTTCACAGAGTGAACACTTTTAGTAGCTGTTGATGTCTTTATAGTCCACTGATCCTCACATTTATTAGCAGGATATTTCAAGTCAATCTTCACAAATCCAAGTTCCCGGAGGCATTTCCGATAAAGAAAGGGTCTATAATATTTGAATTTTATACTACTTTTTTTTTTCTTCCTACTGTTTACACGTTTCCCATGAACCACACTCATTCCTCGACTGCAGTGTGAGTTCAATGAGCTGCCTTTGTTGTAAACTTCAGTTGCTCTTACAGTAGATTATGATTACAAGCTCTGCACATCAAGCCTCGTTTGATTTCTACGATGTTATTCGGTTAGTCTCCAAATGGTTGAAGATCATGCAAACCAATTTTAATAAAAAGAAAAGAAAAGAAAAAAACTGTTAGATGACCTAGACATATCGTTCATTCAAGCTAACGTAGCTAGCTACTGTACAGTGGATGTAAAAATACGTTATGTGATGTGTAAAAAAAAAAAAAAGAAAAGAAAAAAGAGAGAGAGAGAGAGCGTTAATGTGGTCTAGTTATATAACTACCAAAATTCCAAGTTAAAAATAAAAAGAAATATTTTCTGGAGGAAAATAAAATAATTTTAAAAAAATCTCCCAAAAAACAACAACTAAAATAACCTCAGTGCTCAAGTGTGCACACCCCTTAACTAATATGTCATTAAAGTACCTTTTTCTTGTAATACCACGCTTGGTCTTTTTGTGGTAGAGTCTACCAAGTACCAGCATACATTGATTCAACAGTTTTATTCCACCCTTCCTTATAAAAATGCTCCAGATCTATCAAATTGCAAAGGGATCTCCTGTGCACAGCCCTCTTCGAATTATTTCACAGATTTTTTTTTTTTTTTTTCCAATGGGATTGTTGACATGGGGTTGTTCTCCAAAAAAGCTCTATCAGACTATACCACGTTTTGCCACATGGTTTGGGGTGATTTATTCAGCCTTGGATCTTTTACTTTGTGAGAAATGGCTTCTGCCTAGTGTGCAGATTATGAGAGATTGTTGTCACATGCAGGGCGTGATCAGTTCTTGCCAGATATTCCTGTAGCTCTTCTAATGTTGCCATAAGTCTCTTGGCAGCCTCCTTCTTCTTGTCCATTAGTCTTTTTTTTTTTTTTATAGAGCTATGTCTTGTTTTTGGTAATGCCCCTGGTCTGGGTGCCCCAATTTTCTCCACTTGTTGAGGATGGCCTTCGATGTGTTCCACGGTACAGCAAATGTTTTGGAACTCCTTTTTTTTTTTTTGCGCCTCTCCTGATGAATAACCTTTGACGTTGAGATCACGCACATGTCCTTTGTGGACAGTACCATGGGAGCTGCAAGATATCAAGACAATCCTTCGGAAACATTTTGATCTTTATTTGTATGAAAGTTACTTTTGAACGAGAGTTTTAATGTGATCGGTTAGTTCTGAGCACAGTCACATGCCCCGTTATAAAATGGTGTACTTTTTTCTTTTCTTCTAATTTTGTCTTTTTTTTTTTTTTTCTTTTTTCCACCACTAAAATGTTTCTATGTGTATTTTCACTTATAACTCATTAAGTGTGTGAAATGAGGTGATTTATCTTGGTTTATTTATTTATTTTTTTACCTAACAAAAACCTGCAATTTTAACAAGTGTGTGTAGACTTTTTTTTTTTTTAATTGATTTATTTTTATATATCCTCTGTAGCTACAGAACCTGATGCCATATTGCTCTTTGTAAGCCTGGTGTTTTGCTCTGTTAGCATGCAAGCCTGAAAGGTTACTGTTTATATCTCACTGCATTTCTAGAATTATTAACGTTCCTACACTACTGATCAGTCAGTCAGGTTATGTGATTGATGTTGATATTTGATCTCATATTTAAAAAATTTTTTTTTTGTTTAAACAAAAGTCAAATAATTGCAAGTGGTGTGGTTGACTTTCATTCGAATATGTACAAATAAGTCAAAAAAAATTGTGCACATGCAAACCATCCTACATCTCTAACTATGACATTGGTTATAGCTAGAGATATTTTGGGCCGAATAACAATCCTTCAAGTATTCATTTGTTTACCGCATAGCCACAGGTCGCAGGTCATTTGAAACCTCCATTGGATGAATTTCCGTCACCATCCATCCATCCATCCATTTTCTGTACTGCTTTTCCTACATCGGGTCATGGAGGAGCCTGGAGCCTATCCCGGGCAACTCGGGGCACAAGGCGGGGGACACCCTGGACAGGGTGCCAACTCATCGCAGGACACAATCACACACACACTCGCACACCCATTCGCAGACTACAGACAATTTAGAAATGCCATTCAGCCTACAACACACGTCTTTGGACTGGGGGAGGAAACCGGAATACCCGGAGGAAACCACACGTGCCTGCATCTATCTAACTGGGAAAGTGTGAAACGTTTTCATTGTTGTGAAGCAGATTATCTAGATGAAGCTCCCGGACACATGGCTTCAATCCTCCCACGATACATAGCGATTTGTTAAAAACAGACATGGCAGCGAACATTGTTTGCAGAGAAACTCATCTTCCGTAAAGAAAACATCACGATACTGTAGTGCACACACTTGGTTCTTAAAGGGAACAGCTGATATGATTGGATACGACAGCACCTCACATAACCACACCTCTTAATAATACATTCATTCAAACCCAACCCAATTACGATCATGGAAGTACAGCCCGCTGTGACATTTAACCGAGTCAAAAAAACAAACAAACTGTAATTAATCTTAAAGCTGTAATCACCAAAGTGTTGTGGTTTTACTCAAGGTCTGGGCTTTGTTTTGTTTTTTTTCGTGCACATTTTATTGAACCACCAGGTGCTTGGTTCGACACTAAAAAGTTTACATTCACGCTTTCTTAATAATTACTATAAATACATTTTTTTTTCCTACAATAGAATGTTCATTTTGTTCAGTAAAAAAAAAAAAAAATCACCTTGTTAATTTGTTTATATTCGACAGATTAATGAACGTATCGCTGCTATAATTTAGAATAACGAGACAGATTAGTGGTGAGATCTCCACTCTATCGTCCTTTAATATGAAATCAGATCACAAGGAACAATAATTCAACGAGTAGATGGTATAAACGCTATGCTCTTGCAAAGCATCTCTGATACTAGGTGCTCCTTTAATATGAAACCGGTCATATTTAGTCTTATAAAGTCTAACTCGATAATAATAAATGGTCTAACTGGAGTCAGAGCAGGTTAGGGAAGGATGGAAGGATAAAATAACGAGGAATAGTTAGAGCCTTGTTCGTTATAGACAGGAGTCTGTTCACAAATGCCTGGTTTCCCTATATAATTTTACCCATAATCCTCCAACCCAACATTCAAACTCACTATCCTGTTCTCGTAGTGATCCATTTGATCCTGTCTCCCCCATCCCATTCCCCCTAGCTGAGTCAGACACTGTTCCCTGTAGTACTGAAGTGCGCGAAACTTCAAAGCGTGTGCAGGTAATTAGCAGCTGAAGGGAATCTAATCTAAACCATCAGCCTTTCTTTGCACCCAGGTCCTCTTTAGCCTGCTTATGGAGGAGCCCTTTTCCCCTGTAGCTCCCAAATCTGCTTCCACTGAAGCACAGTGCCAAGCTTGCAGTTATCACATCTGCATTTCAAACATGCCGTCTCTGGCATTAATTATTAATTACCCTACAGTCACCCTGGAGGATTGGGGATTCAGCCTACACATACTTAGTTGGTGACCTCTACCTTAGACCCTGGTACCTCACCCCTCCCTATTCTGCTTCGAATCTTGGGAAATGCCTCTCTAGACTACTTCAAGTTGTTTAAGAGTGGAATAGCATCTGCTCATTGCCATTAGGTGCATCTTTAAAAGAGAGAGAATATCATCATACACACATGCAGATCCGGGGTTTATTCTTCATTTCAAGAAGACTTTACTATCTGGATCCCGTCACAAATATTGGAGGTTGTCGGATGGGATTTCTTTCTTGTTTTTGTTTTTCGAAAGAAGTTTGAGCTGTCAGACTGAGGACCGAGGACTGAGGTCCTCTCTGGTGTACACGCTGCATGCCTTCATATCACACATATGCCTTTGGCGCTAGAAACAAGTGTCTCATGCCAGAGGAAAGGAAGTGGCTTTCCAAGACTGTTTAGACTCAGGCCAGGAGGGTCAATACCTCAGTGCTTCACTATTGACAGTTACCAGTATTTCTCCTGTTCCAGGCAAGGCTCAGCTGCCAAGACCAGACGTTGTCCTCCACTGAGCTGAGCACCTGTAATATTCAGTACAGCATCTAATTTCCAATAGTAATAATAAAAAAAACTACATATTTATAGACATTTGTTTAAATACAACAGTCGAGGTGGTAGGTATGTCTATTACATTCAATTATGTTGTCAGTTTCCAGCTGGTCTTGTCTATCATACTGAATTGGTTGATACGTTATAAATATACTTTCACTATAAAATAATTTGCCATTAATCACCGAACGAGTCTCATTTAGCCAAATTGTAGCTTGGGTATGTGATAAACTAAGGCACAGTATTGCATTGTATATTGCTTTAGGTTCCAGCAGCAACGGATGTCTAATTCGTGATCAGTGGTCTTGTTCATAGAAATGAAACGTGCACCTGCAGACCTTTTTATACGACTACTGTGCGTGCGATTACACAATTAAACATCTTAAAGACTTCAAAGGACCTGTATAGGTAAATACCGTCATACCTGGACATACCTGACTCTATCGAGTGTCTTTGCATTATATAGTGTGACCATGCGGTCTTTAGATTGGTGGAGGCATCGAATCACAGTCACGTTCCTCTACGGCTTAATCCGATGAGCTGCATCGGCGAGGCACATCGTAGAGTAGAGTAATAATGGGGTGGTAATTTGTTTCAGTTGACTGTCACGTGAAAGTATACAACGAACACGCTAGAAAGTTTCCTAATTTGTGTCGTGAACATCAGTTTATGTTAATGGGCTCGGAAGATCCTTAAACCTGTTAGGCACATCAACTTTAAAACAACAGTGTGATTCGAGGCTGTTTTTACATCAAATTGCATATTATGATCACTTCAGAGGATGCAAGGTACATGGCAAGGTATGAGGTAAATAAAAACAGCACACAGTAAACTAATATGCAGTTTTTTTTTTGTGTGTGTGTGTGTTCAGGTCTAGGTTGAATTCTCTTCTCTTCTCTTTCTCTTTCACACGGTTGTCTTTCTGCATCTTTATATAATGATATCTTTTCGAGATGTAATATTACAATATATGACATCAACCATAATTCTAGCCATGCAGATCTTGGTAAAACAACACAATCAAATACAGCGATGGAGCTCACATTCATCACACTGGTGTGGTCCAAGGAACACTACACAGAAACGATTCTGTATGAATGAAATTCATTGGATTACAATTACATTATGAATAGCCCCTTTATCCCATTCTTAAAATCAGAATGGACGTTTGTTATTGTTGTATTGCATGGATTTGAGTAAATGCGGACTGATCTCTCTTCTCCTGAAAATGTATAACGCTTGAAAATGTATTCGGGACATATTGTGTAATGTACTAAAACGTACCCTCATAAAAATCAGACAA
Organism: Ictalurus furcatus; assembly: GCF_023375685.1. Classification (NCBI taxonomy): domain Eukaryota; kingdom Metazoa; phylum Chordata; class Actinopteri; order Siluriformes; family Ictaluridae; genus Ictalurus; species Ictalurus furcatus. The sequence goes on from NC_071262.1 coordinate 2,596,721, forward strand.
ATCCGTTCATTTCAGATGTGTTATTAATAATACTAGAAATAATTTTAGTTGGCACTCAGTGTCTGTCTCTTGAAATGTATTTAAATGTGCTACTATATTAATAATAAACTTGGTATACTTTCTTGTACTTCACTCTAAGAAGAGCGTCATTATTATGATGACAAAGAGGGTTTTTTTTCTCTCTCTCTCTTCTTGATGAAACAGTCTGAGATCTTTTAGTCACCCAGAGGTAAAGAGCCAGGAGGCTTCTGTGCATCTACGCTCTTAAATGCTTCTGCTCTTGTATTCTCGGCTCCGGTCAGCTAAGAACGGGAACCCGAGGCTATCATGGGCAAAGGCTCACACAAATCGGACAGTTGAAGATTAGATTAAAAATTAAAAAAATAAAAAAAAATCACCTGGTCTTCCACCTTCTCTCATCAACAAGGTGTTCCAGCCTGCAGACCCTCTGCACACAGGATGCTTTTTTTTTTTCCCGCACCATTCTGTGTAAACTCTAGAGACTGTTGTGTGTGAAAATCCAAGAAGTTCAGCAACCAGCCCATCTGGCACCAACAACCATGCCATGCTTAGAGTACCTAAGATTACATTTTCTCCATGATGATTGGCTGATTAGATAACTGCATGAAGTTGCATGCGTACAGGTGTTATTAATTAATTAACATTATATATATATATATATATATATATATATATATATATATATATATATATATATATATATATATATATATATATATATATATAGGGGTATTAATATGAGGTAACACATAGGCCAAATTCCCTTAGTCATTCATCACAATGGGTAAGAGCGAGGAATATAGCTGTGATGTGCGGCAAAAGGTTGTTGAGCTTCACAAAATGGGGCGTGTCTATAAGAAAATAACACAAGCATTGAAAATGCCCATTTCCACCATCAGGGCAATAATTAAGAACCTGGAATTGGACGTGTGTCTATATCGTCTCAACGCACTGTGAAGGGGACGGTTCAAGTGGCCAAAAAATCTCCAAGGATCCCAGCTGGAGGATTGCAGAAAATAGTCACGTCTTCAATCATCTAATGCACGATTGAAGGCCTTCCTGAGAAGCGTCTTCACTTTCCCCTCATGGCCTAAGGAGGCAACTCTCTGTGTGTGGAGACTCACTGAGTTCCATTGCACTCTCAGTCTGAACGCTGCTCATCACAAAGCAAAAGGTTCCTCTGGGCCCAGCCATCGCTCCTGGCTCTTTCCCACTCCTCCGTCTGCCTCTGCCTCTTCACCTTTTCTCTTTATGATCCACCGGTGTTTGGAAATTTTTAATGCAGGATTCCATCCTTATCTCACCTCCCCCCCCTTCCAGAGTGGTGCAGCTACAGCAAGATCCATATAATCCAATGCTTCCACAAAAGGTATCAAGGGTGTGCTGGAGGAATTTAGTGAAGAATTAATTTGACTTGACAACACAAGCCAGTGAGATCATAGCCCAGGGATGTTCGGTGCATCCGAGGTTGCGAGACAGAAGGATAGGGAAGAACTTACAGAGAGACTGACTGGCATCATGGGTTGTCAGTTGTACTGTATATGAAGAATTCACAATGGAAAGGCAATAGTTGAAGTTAAAGCAATGTAGTCAAAGCTTTAGAATAGGCAAAGCAGAAAACCTGTTCACTCCAAACTCACTTAAATTGTAGCACAAGGCAAGCTGGGATAAATCAGCTAGTCGAACATGATGTCTTTCAAAAATTAAAAAGACTTTAATAGAAGGATTCATTACTAGCTGAAAATGTCTTACAGTGGAATATTTTGGACTTTTGAAAAGTCTAGCAGCACCACCAAAGGTCAGAAGGAAAATACACTGAATGGTATGAAGAAGTGAGGCTTATTTCTTTCAAGCCCAGACTATAGATTCCTGCAGCGTATCAGTGACAGTTGCATTACGTGATTCATTACACAGGGTGAAAATCTCCCTAGATTCGATCTCCATTTGGTCTGATAGTTTTCACAAGGAGATAAAGTGCTCGTATTATTACCCACATCGAGCTCCAAATTACTCAAGGTCACACAGCAAGTTGGGGGCGTTGACTATGAGGTAAAGAGAATGGACAGAGGAGGTGGGGCGTGGCAGATATACCACCTCAATCTCATTTAACCATGGAGGGACCACCTCTTTGGCTTTGGTGATGGTCGTTCCAGTGATGAGTAGAGCTTATAGAGTTCCCGGTAGAGCTATGAGTGGAGGTGAATCTAAAAATGGCAACGTTTGCCCAAACAGATAAAACAAGTGGTGTAGGAGGTGCCGGGAGGAGCTCACGACCATGCTCGACATGGGGGTAATCAAGCAGTCCCATAGTGACTGGTCCAGTCTGGTGTTCAAGGTTGTGATTGAACACCATAGTGACTGGTCACCATGGTGTTGCTCACCCCCATAAAAAACAAGAGAAGTCTCAAACCTGAAGTGTTCTTCCTGCACACTATACTAACCTAGGTACCCACTAAAAATTAAGACCACGACTCGAACCCTCTCCCATTATACTGTAAATTCACCCTTAACGTGGAACTGTGAGCAATTTCGAGCCGAGATATTGAAGTTCCCGTAAACAGCTGTACAACCAAAATGCGTTGTGTGCCATGGCACAAAGATGGCCATTGTAGTTAAACCAAGTAAAATAATAATAATAATAATAATAATAAACCCTGGTGATTTTGCAATGACAATACATAGACCTAATCACTCAAAAAAATTAGGAAAATTAAAAACGGTTGAGCAATCAACTTTGCAAATATTGGACCACTTGAGATGGAATGACTGTATAGGTCCATATGGAAAAGTACTAATGGACTGAAGAGTGTGACCATGTATGACTCGTGTGGCGGATGGAGAGTGTTAGCTCCACTCAGAAACACTGTTGTAATCTTAAAAGCTCCCAGTGTACAAGGCCCTCGCGCTAGAATTCTATGTGTGTTATGTGTTATGACATAGCCATCAGTTTGCCCACCAGATCAAGGGGCTAAACGTTTGTGCAGACAGGATTTCCCCCTCCTACTGAACCAATTTAGACTATTGATATAGTCGTATTATGCATTGCAGAGCAATAATTTAAACATGCACGACATACACAAATCAACTTCTCGTGGAAGTGAAGGAGACCAACTCATAGTTCATTTCTTCATAAAACTGTACGCTTATTTTATACAGCAAGAGTATTTCTTTATAATTATTATTTATTTTGTTATTCAAAATGAATTGGAATTTAATTTATTGAAATGAATTGGTTTCACTACAGGTGAGTGACAATTCATCTATTTCCAATGGACAAAGAGCGTAGGCTATTGCTGCCTTTCTTCATTGGTGGATTAGCGTATAGTGATGTGACGGTTATGGAGGCCCCGCCTCCAAGCCCGAGGCCCTAGGCGATTGTCTACTCTGCCTATGGGTAGCGCCGGCCCTGTGTGCACAGTACCACACAAAGCCCTCCAACATGGCCCACTGCTGTGCTGATCAGCATGCACCAGTGTCTCCGCTGAGTTTGTTTTCTGCGGCGAACATGGAGCACGCAGACATGATTGTAAAACTATTAATCAAGCAGGAAGCGAGAAAGAAACGGAAAGCTCTATTTACGCCTCTCTTAATTGTGCATGTGAATTTTGTTTATACAGAAGAACGAGAAGCCCCTCATACAAAGCGCTTGGATTCTAAATGACCCGTTCCAAACTACAGTTAAAACAACACCAATTAAAATGCACGGTAAATGCCACATGGGTTTTGATTTAATAATCAGATCATAATCATCATCATCATCATCATAATAATAATAATAATAATAAAAAGTGTTTATTTATTTGAAATGTATTACTGCTTAGTCAGAAAGTAACAGTACAGAAGTAAATGGAGCAAGTCCATCTTCAGGCCTTATAAGAGGATTAATTCTCTGTCTTGCGCTCTGGTGAAAAGAGCACAGGTTTCTCATGTTAACATAACCCCAAATTCCATCTGGAGGTCACCTTCAAAGTGAAAAACAACAAATAGGGGGAAACATTCAATCCAGCATAATATGTTTACTCAGAGATCTGAGACGAGGCCTCAGAAAGAGATGGTGTTCTGATGTGGGATGGCCAATGTGTTTGTCTACTCTCCCTGTGTTTGATTTGGACATGAGAAAAACACTAGAGAAGCCCGGCGACCCATAGGGATTAAGGAACTCGGGGAGCAGAGGAAGCCACGGCTGGCAGTTTTGGGTTTCTGCTCTGGTCTGGGGGAAGAGAAGATACTGGGGGGGATCTGTCTGCACCCTCTAAGATGTAAGGAGCAGTAGGCTCAGATAGCTGTACGGAGGAGAACGGTGAGTTTACACAAGGTGGAGAAGCATTCCACAGCTTCCTGTTCAGCTTTGCTATAAGTTACAGAAGAGTGACTGATGTGAAGTCGCAAATATCCTATGATATGCAGACCGAAGGCCATATGTAAGAGAGTAGTCTGAAAATTTGGCTGGAGGCCACTGTTTCCTAGCATGGGACTGAACATTCTGGGTATGATTCTGTTGACTTTTGAAGACGTTGGGCCAGAAACACGAAAATACTTATTACTTGAAATACATTTGGAGATTTATCGGTGCGTTCCAACTAACTGCAGATGCGAAGCACTTTAACCTTGACCATGTCCACTATATTTTAGCGTATTTTACTCCTTTTTTCTGTTCTGTTTTCATAATGATTGTACAGTACATGCTTTTATGATCATTTTGCTGTACCACACTCATATTTAATTACTGCCATTTGTCTCTCCAAATTATGGAACCCTACAAATCAAATTAATTGGATATTACATCATCAGTGCTCATGATACATGCAGGTAATATGGTGTCATTAACTTTAATAAATGATTTTATGGTAAATTCATTTATAATGATCAAAGAAGCATATGTCGACGAGACAGATGCTTAGAAATGGTCACTAGTTCCCGTAGTTCAAGTTGACATTATATTAGTGTAGAATGGCTTAAAATGGTGGAGATGTAACTTAATAAAATTAATACATATACAAACATATTACAATATACAAACCTTTTACAAACATTTATCCACATTTGTTCATTTTCAGTAACTATTACAGTGAATCCAGAGCCAATCCCAGGAACACTGGGTTTGAGGTGGGAACACACACTGGATAGATTTCCAGTCCATTGATTAACATTATGCACACACATTCACACAGTACCTAAGGCAGTTCATTGGAGCCAATTCACCTACTGGCTTGTTTTTGGGAGGTGGAAAGAAACCAGAGAAAACTCAACACAGACACTAAGCTCTGGAGCTGTTCGGTGGCAAAGCTACTTACTGCACCACTGTGGCTCCCCATATTCATAATATATATTCATAATATAACTCGGACATGAGATGTAAAAATATGTTCAATGCTGAGTGACTGTGTTGTTTGTCAGGGTTAGCTTGATTTGTGTTGAATGCCTAAGCTGAGAACCTGCTCGCGCTCTCTCTCTCTCTCTCTCTCTCTCTCTCTCTCTCTCTCTCTCTATATATATATACAGGTTAGATTATCTCACTACAATAGCACCTTCCAAGGGGTGGGATATTTTAGTCAATAATTGAACAGTCAGTTCTCAAAGTTGATGTGTTGGAAGTAGAAAGGGTAAGGTTAAGAAAGGGTAAGGATCTGAGCGACTTTGACAAGGACCAAATTGTGGCTAGCAACGGGGTCAGAGCATCTCCAAAATGTCAGGTCTTGTGGGGTGTTCCTGGTATGCAGTGGTTAGAAACCTAGCAAAAGTGGTCCAGTAAAAGATAACTGGTTACCCGGAGACAAGGTCATGGGCGACTAAGGCTCGTTGATGTGCGTGAGGAGCGAAGGCTAGCCTGTCTTAACCGATCCCACAGAAGACCTACTGCACACAGATTGCTGGAAAAGTTAATGCTGGCTACGATAGAAGCGTGCCAGAACATACAGTGCATCATAGTCTCAGACAGATCAGAGTGCCCATGCTGACCCCTGTCCTCAGTAGTCTACATTTATATTATATTATATTATATTATATTATATTGTTATGTGTAAAATAAAACTTCCACAAAAACAAAAACAAAAAAAAATTCAGTAAATGGCTGCAAAAAGGTCCAATGAAAGGCACCAATCTACATCAGGGCAGAAATAAAAGCAGTTCATACTGTGCTATAATGCCAGGCTCCTCTGGGAATACATTATGGGTTATTCCATTAAAAGCAGTCTGGCTGTATGCATGCTCGCCCCACTCATCTCCTGCTGGGTCCAGCTATAATGAACCTTTCCTCTAGTTCTTCCATGGGGAGTCAGGTATGGAGAAAAGGTGACGAGGACTGGCATAAAAAAAAGTGCACCCCAGATGTAATTGCACAGAATCCACCTCGCCCCAAGGCCAGGTCATCTAAAGGTTAATCAAAGGAAACAGGTCTTAAAATGCATCCAGAACAGTCAATTATCGGTCTAGGAATACGCTCCACATCCTCGGAGTGTTCCTTATTTGATTATGTAATTTATTTTCAACATAATTTTTTAAAAATCTCTTTGTAGTACTTATTTAGTCTTGAAATGTCAATAAAGAAGAGAAAGTAATCCCCTCAATCTCGAATTCAAATCAGACATCAAACTAAGCAGCTTTTCTTATTAATTGTATTGCTGAGATCTGAAGGATAAAGAGGCACTTTTGAGGACTTTTGGGTTGTAAAATCATGTGAGTCACATTTACAGGACCATGGACAGAGCTCTGCTTTGTGAAGCATACCGTGTTTCCTATTAAACGTGTACAAAATTTTACAATTCAGTTCAATAAACTGTACTAGTTAGCAAATGCTACATGCTGTTATGTGCTGTGTGAGATAGGAATACACCCTGGAAAGGACATCAGTCCATTGCAGAACACCATAAACCATAGACACACAAATAATTTCGAGTATCTAATCCATCTATCCTCACAATTTTGGAATGTGGGAGGAAACCCAAGAACCCAGAGTACTGCGTACACACTCAAACACACTCAAACTAAACCAAGCTCATGAGTGAACCAGGGACCCTGGAGCCGTGAGATGGTAACGCTACCTGCTGCACCACTGCTTTGTCCTCCGAGACAATTAGAGAATCCTAAATCAGGAGTCAAACCGAGCATTAATAAAATATAATTAATGGATTCCAATTCAAATGGATAAAGGATGAAGAATGCGAAAAAAGGAATTTGTGATCATTGCTCATTTTACTACTCGTTTTACTACTAAAGGTTTATCCCCACACATTTGCAAAGCTTGAAAATCTCAGCCAATAAAAAAACTAGAGGGTCAGATGGACAATTTGTTTTTCTGCTTTAGGGACACAGATTGTCTCACACCTGCAAAAGAAAAATGTCAAACAAACAATCCAGAGGTGTAGTCACCTAACATTAAACACTGTGATATAGATTTATAGGTGTAGCTGTACTGGCATAAGGTGGGTTTGAGATATTTTTTTATACTTAACAATTTTGTTTTCAGGAAAGATTTTCCGTTATACTTCAGAGTCAGTATTTTGCATTGGAAAAGCAAAGTTATTTGGTAATAGAGATTGTACTGGACTAAAGACACTGGTCTAAAGACATTGTACTGGACTAAAGACACTGGTCTAAAGACATTGTACTGGACCAAAGACTCTGGTCTAAAGACATTGTACTGGACTACAGACACTGGTCTAAAGACATTGTACTGGACTAATGACATTGGTCTAAAGACATTGTACTGGACTAAAGACACTGGTCTAAAGACATTGTACTGGACTAAAGACACTGATCTAAACACATTGTACTGGACTAATGACACTGGTCTAAAGACATTGTACTGGTCTAAAGACACTGGTCTAAAGACATTGTACTGGACTAATGACACTGGTCTAAAGACATTGTACTAGACTAAAGACACTGGTCTAAAGACATTGTACTGGTCTAAAGACATTGTACTGGACTAAAGAGACTGGTCTAAAGACATTGTACTGGACTAAAGAGACTGGTCTAAAGACATTGTACTGGACTAATGACACTGGTCTAAAGACATTGTACTGGACTAAAGACACTGGTCTAAAGACATTGTACTGGACTAAAGACACTGGTCTAAAGACATTGTACTGGATTAAAGACACTGGTCTAAAGACATTGTAATGGACTAAAGACACTGGTCTAAAGACATTGTACTGGACTAAAGACACTGGCCTAAAGACATTGTACTGGACTAAATACATTGGACTGGACTAAAGACACTGGTCTAAAGACATTGTACTGGACTAAAGACATTGTACTGGTCTAAAGACACTGGTCTAAAGACATTGTACTGGTCTAAAGACATTGTACTGGACTAAAGACATTGTACTGGACCAAAGACTCTGGTCTAAAGACATTGTACTGGAATAAAGACATTGTACTGGACTAAAGACATTGTACTGGACCAAAGACTCTGGTCTAAAGACATTGTACTGGACTAAAGACACTGGTCTAAAGACATTGTACTGGACTAAATACATTGGACTGGACTACAGACACTGGTCTAAAGACATTGTACTGGACTACAGACACTGGTCTAAAGACATTGTACTGGACTAAAGACTCTGGTCTAAAGACATTGTACTGGACTAAAGACACTGGTCTAAAGACATTGTACTGGACTACAGACACTGGTCTAAAGACATTGTACTGGACTAAAGACTCTGGTCTAAAGACATTGTACTGGACTAAAGACACTGGTCTAAAGACATTGTACTGGACTAAAGACACTGGTCTAAAGACATTGTACTGGACTAAAGACATTGTACTGGACTAAAGACTCTGGTCTAAAGACATTGTACTGGACTAAAGACACTGGTCTAAAGACATTGTACTGGACTAAAGACATTGTACTGGACTAAAGACTCTGGTCTAAAGACATTGTACTGAACTAAAGACATTGTACTGGACTAAAGACTCTGGTCTAAAGACATTGTACTGGACTAAAGACATTGTACTGGACTAAAGACACTGGTCTATAGACGTTGTACTGGACTAAAGACACACTGTTCCTTGAAAAGTGATGTGTATATGAAATATGTTATATTAAATAACAACAACAACAACAACAACAATATAATAATAATAATAATAATAATAATAATAATAATAAATAGATAAATAAACACACATAAATAGATCAAACTTATATTTGCATATGTGAGTTGCATATTATCCAGCATTTACCATTCCACTTTAGACTGCACACTGCAAATTATTTACATATCATTAGACATATATTCACTATTATTATTATTATTATTATTATTATTATTATTATTATTATTATTATTATTATTATGAAGACAAGAATACATATTTGTAGTAACCATACATAATCAATTGGCTCAGCTCTAGTGTCTAGTGTCACTAATCCATTAACCTCTTTTAAATGGTTTCAAGATATCCTTTATGGATATTCCAGATTCAATCGTTCATGGAGAACCAACACAATTTGTTACAGATCAGTGATATGCTGCAGTGAGATTCCGTTTATCTAGGTTTTTTGCTCAGACAGTGTGTCAGGTGGTCATCACTTTGTTTAGTGTAAGCCCAGACTCTGGGGGGTGGCAGAGAGAGGCTTGTTTTAAGGCATGATATGCTTGGAGCAGTGCGCTGGCATGGAGCCAGGCTGGTGCCCACAGTGTACAGACACACTGGCCTTGTGCCAGTCCTCTGGGAGCAGTGCCCAGGCAATGGCACACTGTCACACTGTCACACTGTGTCCATTTTAGGACAAGCAGATATTCAGAGAGTGGGCTGGGCTGACTAGCAATATTAAAACCTCCTTCTAAAACAATTCTTAAGGAATGTCATATTAATGTCAGGAATTTCAACCTAATAGCGCTTCATCCACTTAGCATTTTGATATATAAAACAAACGTGTGGAATATTAATCGTTTATGTGTATACGCATTTTGATGTTGACTTTTTTATGAGTCAGATTTTATATATATTTTTTTTTAAAAAAAACAACAACCTAAAGCTGGCTTTGTTTACAATTTGCGCCATGCAGATTTCCTTTCCTTTGTCTATCTCTCATCACATCTGCATGACTGAATTCACAGGAATCACCTTCAGTACATCTGTTTATGAGAACATCATGAATATTTCTACTGTATGTAGACATGATCGTCCGTATGAACAGTCTAGCACAAAGCTTTTACATGAAAGATCCTTCATTTTTAATGTAAAGACGTCGTCATATATTTATTTCTGAGTTATCATGCCGTTTTTCCCTCTCAGTTCTGGAGGTAAAGCAGCTGTAGTCACTGGCTAACAACAGACGCTTTTTTTTTTCTTTTTTTTTTTGTCAGTAAGTTGAAGTGGGTGTCTCTTGTGGAATTGCTGGCTATGTTTTGGTGCTCCATGCCCTGCCGGTTACATTTTGCTGGATAACTGATCCTTTCCCTTGATCCCCCCACGGGACTTGCACATTAGTATTCTGCTCGGGGTCTCTTAGCATAATAGCTTTAAAGCCAGACTCTGACCCTGTTGTCATGGATGCAGTACAATGCAAACACACACACACACACACACACAGCAGCAGTTGCAGTAAACGGCTGCTTACTTACAACTACATCCTGCATGTTAGTAAGATGATGGCTCACCACAGAATCTCAGTGTGTATTTGTAACACAACAGTCGCTGCTACATAAACCAGTATGAATGCAAGAGCTTTACAACGTAACGCTAACGTTCGTTTCCTCGCCTCTGCGTGGGTGTGTTTTTCTACTGCATGAGCAATACAGCAGAGGCTCAAATATAAAATGTCAATCACTGACATAGGGGCAAAGATGAAGAAAATAAATATTGAAATTCCTCCCACACAGACTGAGTGAGCAAAACGATACTTGTCCTTCAACTGTACCAACTGACATGCTGCTTAACATCCTCGCTAGTTGAACTGGAAAACAAAATCACATATTTCACTAGATTTCTTTACCCCCGCACACACACACACACACACACACACACACACACACACACACACACACACATCCTCTTTAGTGTTTTGTTTTTTTTATGCACCAAACAATCCACTGTGTTACTGATGAAAACGGAGTGTTGATGTGCCTCATCAGTACACGTGCATGTTGCTGTGGCTTCAGAGTTCCACATCTGATTCCACCTGTTTAATCAATCAACTATCGGTCGTGGCTCCTGATTGCTGGAATTAAAACAGTTAAGCTTGGAAACCACACTGATTTACACTGATTGCAAACGTATCGGTTTGACACGAAGAGAAAACGTACACTGTGAAACCGGTAAAATTCGAAAAAATTCCAGGAAACTAATCGCCGCAAAATTTTGAAGATGATACATCGATGTCTTCAAGCCGAATACACTTAAATACAACAAGTTTGAGTTAAATTTTTGTTATATTTAAGTGTATTCGGCGTGAAGAAATTGATTTATCATCTTCAAAATTTTGCGGTAATTAGTTTCCTCAAATTTTCGTACGTTGATATCTACATTTCAAACGGGATAACAATAAAAAAGAAATAAGACATCACGACATGCATCCACAGAGGATGAATAACAATTATAAAAAGAGAATAAAGCAGTGTTTAACTGGCCGGATGACACAATCCCTGCCTTTTCAACCTCCTCCCACCAAAAATATTGTTATTTCAACAGTAGGAAAAAATATTCACTGTTCTCTCTCTCTAGTGTCTTTTTTTTTTTTTTTTTAAAAAAAAACAAAAAACAAAACAACAACGAGATATTTGGCTTCTCATATCTTTCAAGTTGCAGTGAACTGTGTAAATTTAAAATGATGATGGCTTTGCCGTCTATAAGGAAACTTGGCTGAAAATTGTGTTGAAAATGGAATACTACTCCACGTGCTCTTTCTCCCATATTAATCACCTCCTTCAACCTGTGTGTCTGTCTCAAACTTGCACTGATCTGTCATCCAACAGCTTCAGATCTGTAGGTGATGCTAATGTTAATGAGCAGCAGCAGCAGTAGTGTGAGAAACACTGCAGCACCAAGTCTGTAGATTTCATTATTTGATCAGTATTTCAGCAGGCACGTCTGACCTGTGTGGATTTGCCAGGCGTAATTTGTCTGATGCTGCTGCTGCTGCTTCTATCACTCTTTCTCTCTCTTCTCCTTTTTCTTTCTCAGTCTATCACTTTGCTTGGCTTTGCTCTCTTGCCAAATTTTCCCTCTTCCTCTCACACTTCACTCACGCTCAACTCTTTTACTCCAACTCCTCTCTTTCACTGTCTCTCTCTCCCTCTCTCTCTCTTTCTCTCTCTCTCTTTCTCCCTGGCTGTGAGAAAAAGGAGGGAGTGTGGTGAAAAGAGAGATTGTGTGGAGCTGGGGTGCTGAAGATGTCAGCTGTCTCGGGGCTCAAGGGCGTCCAGAACAAAGACGCTTTTCACCCCCTCTGAAATGTCCCTGGGCCTGAGCTCCCTTGTGCCATTCAGCCCCAGCTCTCAGCACCGAAAAATCATACCCCATTCAGGCCTGCAAATCAATTTCCTGATAAGCAGAGGGAGGATGAGGAGTTGGAAGAGGAGGAGGAGGAGAAGGGGTGGTAGAAGGGGGCAATGGTGGGGTGCGTCAGGCTTCGGTTAATTGGGGAGCAGTGAGCAGATTGAGGATTTGAGGCTGTCTTTGTGTGCGTTTGTCAAATGGCTGAATCGGGCAGTGCGAGGAGTGGCAAGTGACAGTGGCCAGATAACCAGTCAAAGGGCCAGAATAATACAGGAAGACGCCCTATGGAAGAAGAAAAAAAAAATCTGCACATCTGAAATGGACTGCCTAATTCTCTCAGGAACCCTACAGGAAGGGCCCAGTCTCAAAAAGGGTTCTTCCTAAAAACTTTTTTTAAAAAATTAAATAAATAGACGACACAGCTTCAGACAGCTAAAGGAAATTAAATAAAGTACAGCAAACCTACAGATTTTATTTAAATGTCTTTTTCTTTTGTGTATAATGGCCTGGCTGTTCCCGGACAAAAAGTGAGTTAGTGCAAAATTGCCACGCAGAGATGAGATGATCAGATCGGATTAGATCGGATCAGATGTTTGTCATGCAGGAAGCATGTATGTATGGGAAAAGAGTAGGTGTAGAATGAAAGGAAGAAAAAAAAAAAAAAAGCAGGAGAATGAAAATGAGTGCTTCATGTTCGCTAGTCGAAAAGAATCCCTTGGTGCTACAATATAAATTACAATTTGTGCAAGCAAATGCGGCGCAAGACTACAGGGCCTAAGATTAAAATTCAAATTGTTATCGGCCAATAACAGAGTCTCTGTGAGCGCTCGCAGCCTTTTCCACAATCAGGTGCCACAGAGTGAGCAAAGTATTTTGTGCATAGATAATCTCACCGGTAACAAACAGTCTGGGTGCTTGCCTCTCATCTGCCCTACAATATAAATTACTGTCATCTCGGCATCTGATTGATATGAGCAAGCGCTATTTCATTTGCATTTTTTGGTTCTGAGATGGAGGAAGGTTAGCTTAGAGTTGTACGGTAATGTTTATTGTGTTCATGTTTGGCCTTTGTATCATTAAAGTGACCAGAATTGACATTTAGTGGATTTACTGACTGAAGGTACGACTAGTCGAGATCATGGTCGAGATCAGGGCCGTGTCTTTTCCTGTGTTTGCACTGGGTTATTGGGTGTTGGCACAGGAGAGCAGCTGGGAGTTGAGCTCAGTTGGAGAGAGAAAGAGAGAGAAAGAGAGAGATAGAGGACCCTGGCTTGCTTCCCCAGCTTGAGCGCAGAGAGCACAGTCAAGCATAGTAAACAGGATCCACCTTTCTGCTTGGCTAATTTTCCCTATTAAAACAGCACAGCAGGAGACCCGGCAGGGGAGGGGGGCTGAAACAAGGCTTATTTTTAAAAGTGTGCCTGTCTGTCTGTCTGCCTGTCTGTCTATCTGTCTGTCTCTCTGACTGTCTGTCTATTTGTCTGGATGGAAGGATTTTGTCCAGTGGTCATGGTTTGAGCTAGACCAGTTTCTGGTCGTATCAATTTTCCAACCACGTTTGTATAGCATTCGGGGCGTCCTTTTCCATCCTACGGCATTCCACTATTATTATTATTTTTTTTTTTTTTAAAAACCCTCTTTTATCTGTAATATTTGTGTCTTTCATTTGTTTGCGTAGTCATCTCCCCCCGACTAATTTAATCAAACTCCAATTCCTCTCTGAACTGTGCCATAACTTAATCCCTGCTCCAATCTCTCTGACAAGAAAATCCAGCTTCTTAATGCATGAACACTCTTCTATTTCTCTCAAAGGTTTTCTCTCTCTCGCTCCTTCTCTCTTGCCTCCCTCTCTCCCTCCACTGCTCACGGCTTTCTGGCTACCTGACCATAACCCCTTCCTTTATTCTCTTACCCTCTCTCACATCTTTCTCTCTATCTCTCTCACTCCGCTGTCAAGTATTGCATATATATATATATATATATATATATATATATATATATATATATATATATATATATTGTTTGAGCTGCAATCATGTCCAGCACTAGAAATAAAACACATCTGTTTTTAGGAACTGCTCAGACTGTACAGACCGTATGAGTCTGCTCGGATTTGTTCGATGACCTTTCACATAGGAGATTAAGTTCAAATCCTGAAATGTTTTCTCAAAGCACAAACGGTCATGACTGGCTGACGGAATCAAAATGACTGATGATAAATGAGAAGGTGCTACTTTTAGATACATTGCAAAGCAGCATATTACCAGACTAATTCATTTATTCGTCTTCAGTAAGTGCTTTGTCCTGGTCAGGATCACAGGGTATCCAGAGCCTATCCTGGGAACATTAGGTGTGAGGTGGGAATACACCCGGGATGGGATGCCAACCCATAGCAGAGAACTATGCACACACACACACACACACACACACACACACACTCATTCACCTCTAGGGGCAATTTAGAGTAGCCAATCCACAATGTTTTTGTAAGATGGTAGGAAAACAGAGAACCCCACATGGACACTACTAACATGCAAGTCCACACAGACAGTAACCTGGACTTAGGATCCAAACATCCTGGAGCTGTGAGTTAGCAACATTGCCTGCTGCTCCAGTCATGCTGCCCTGTCAGACTAATTGAACTTGCTTTACGGCTACAAAACTGAAATGACTAGTCCCACATGGAAGTATTCAAAAGCTGCATGAAGTGGGAACTTAGCTAGCTGATTGACTTTATGTTTGTTTATTGTCATGTAATGGAGGTGATGACAGATGCAATTGCAGTCAAAGGAGAGGCAGGCAGACAAATCCATATCGCGGTGCAGAATCCAAAACAATAAACAGGCACAGATGAACAACCAGGCTAAACTAGGCTGGGCGAGAAACATGGTAAACAATAGGCAGAAACAAGGTGCAAACAAAACACAAGAATAAACAAGGCTTACCGATCAGAAGGAACGTGACCGTATACTTCGCCCTGAACAAAGACACCAGGGAGCTTTAAATATACAACTAATCAAAGGGGTAACACGGAACAGCTGAGACTGATTAAGACACGTGAAGGAAACAAATCTCTGATATTTATGTAGATACTACACCTTTTTAGCATGAATATTATGAATGAAATTAGCCTTTCAGTTCTTATCTAGCTAATACCGATTCGTTTCGATTCGGGTTAGAAAACGACCTAATTTAACCGGATGATTTAAAATGAACAATACTTTGAAAAGTGCTCATAGGCAATGTCTGTTAAACTATTAGGCGATTTTCGTGATTATTTATAGAGATATACAGTACTATAACTTTCCACATTTCATTATTGCTGCTGATCGTGATCATACATCTATGACTGCGTGAAATGTGTAACACTTCACCACCCCAAATCTGTCCTGAGTATTCACTACACCAGGGTTCATTAAACCTACCCTACCCATTTTGCTTTTGGTTTTCCTTCTCTAACTCGACCTAGTTCAACCTAATTTAAGCTCGTGAATTAGCCGATATGTTGAATCACATTATTTGGAAGCAGGAAAAACACCAGAAAGGTCCAGGATTGGTCCAGGAGCACTGAACTAAATAATAATAATTTTCAGATGAATGTACAACACAGTGGTGGGACAGAAAATTACGAAAACGTCATGGCCAAGATTTAGTAAGAATCTAAACAATAAGTACTAATTTGTGTGTGCAATCAGATTTATTTCCTGTGTAGATAGTTGGTGAGTTGCATGGGGTTTACAAAGGACTATATATAAATCAAATGCAAAGTAGGGGATGGAAACAACATGTAAAATAGGTTTTTGCCTGTCCTAATTGCGTTTGATAGGTATAGATTGGTATAGATCCAGAACTCAAAGAGAAGATACAACTGAAAATATTACATTGATATTACAATATTACATTCATGACTGTTGCTTGTGAAGCCTCCCACTGTAGTATCATCAGCAAACTTGTGTGATGGTATGATTTGAGGTCTGTTTTGAAGCACAGCCAGTGTGGTGGTGGTGCTGGAGTTGATGTTCCTGATCCTGATGGACTGAAGTCTTCGGGTCAGGACTAGAAATGGATTCCTGCAATTCAACGTGGGATGTTTGTGTTGAATACTAAACAGAAATCCCTTTGGCTTCTGGTCATCTTGTGTTTAAAAGATGTAACCCTCGCTCCACACATCCTGTTAGTAAATCAAATGTATTTCCGTCGACGTTATCAAATTTACGCGTATTTTTCCACGCAGACTTTTAGTCAATCGGGGCTGGTGTATGCTAAATTTGTAATAAACAAAATTTCTCAAAACTATGTTGCTCGGAATGTTCTCCCCGTGCTGCGGGGGGTTTCTCCGGGTACTCCGGTTTCCTCCCTCAGTCCAAAGACATGCATGGTAGGCTGATTGGCGCGTCCAAAGTGTCCGTAGTGTATGAATGGGTGTGTGAGTGTGTATGTGATTGTGCCCTGCGATAGATTGGCACCCTGTCCAGGGTGTACCCCGCCTTGTGCCCGATGCTCCCTGGGATAGACTCCAGGTTTCCCCGTGACCCTGAAAAGGATAAGCGGTATAGAAGATGGATGGATGGATGGATGGATGGATGGATGTTGCTCGGACCTTTCATACAGCAGGATTACATGAATGGTATTTCTCATACGCTCCTATACAGAGATAATGTAATATCACACCCTGCTACATAGCACGAAGGCGTCTTTGTTTATCTCCTTGGAAACTAAAGTTTTCCAAAGTTGATGGATACGTGTTAAGGTGACTTGAGAAATTCATCTACGGAGAGGAGTGAAGACAGCAAAGCAAGGCGAAATTGCAAGCTGTACACTTTCTTGCTAACATGCAATGCGAGCTCTCGCACAGACACGCATACATATACACACCTTTGACTAATGAGGGGGAAAAAATACATGACATAACCACAAACTCCTCGGCACTTTCTGGCTTACACAGCAGAAAAAAAAAAAAGAAAAGAAAAGAAAAAAAAAAAGAAATAGAGGAAATAAATAAAGAAAGGTGCCTAATCGGTTTTTAAATAAAGCTAACTTTTTGTAATCAATCCTGCACTTCGAAGGCTGTCAATGATATATGACTCGTGTGCTTGTGCGCACCTTTTGGGCTGCTGCATCGCTTTTCATCCCGCCAGCTGAATACTAATAGGGGGATAGAATTTATGTTGTGGTGTTATCGGAGCACGGGTCTCTGGAGAACCCATGGAACACTGGCCTTCTGTGGCAGGTTGGGGGTGGGATTGTGTGTGTACGTGTGTGTGTGTGTGTGTGTGTGTGTGTGTGTGTGTGGTGCGGCCTGGTGGGGTACCCATGCAGTTGCACAATCAGAGGGATTGCAGGGATTACATTTAATAATTTATTTACATGGTGGGAGAATCTGTCAGTTGTATGCACAGCTTAAGAAGGGCTTGCACAGCTGATGCTCTTTAATGCGCCAAGGCTGCTGAAGTCACGTAACACCAACTCGTATCCAAGTGTTTATTGTAGATGCGGTTGTGGTTTGTCGAACTGATCCTTAAGTGCAGTATAAGAATGATTATACCGATCTTCAATGGAATAGAATTACGGTTTTATATATTTTCTAAGAGGAATCTTCTGATATGAAGTGAAGCTTCACTTTTAAAGTCAGTGACGTGTCTAGGACTGGGTTTTAGACATGGGGGTGGCAGAGGTTTGGAGGACGGGGTGTTTGGGACACAATATAGGGCAGACTTGCATATCTTCAAATGCATTGATTTGTTCCTCGGTGCAAATAAATGGTCACATAATGACACGCTTATGGCTTAATAGTTGTTCTGTAGTTACTAACACACAAGATTTAAATAAAACATGAGCTGGATATCATTAATTAACTCCGTAAAAATCGCACAGGAGAAATATATCACTCACAGTCATGCAGCCACAGTGAAACCTTTCAACGATCCCGAATTAGACATTTTTACTTTCAAGTATCATGAATTCAGGCTCTGGCTTTAGCAAATCTGATTCGAGTGTTTTATATCTTCACAAGCACACTCACACAGTGTAGTATTCCTACAGAGGTGAAGGCAACCGCGGATTAATCAAGTGCTAATCTACAGTCAGGGATGTGGTGGAGATGAACGGTGGAG